>NC_057799.1:391740866-391898950 GCF_018294505.1 Triticum aestivum | reverse complement strand
GTCCTATTTGTCTTTGTATAAGAAAGAGATCTTGACGGTATAGCCCCCATGAGTCGGTTGGGACTGTTGACAGCACTTCTGATTCATGATAAAGAAGACACAAACGATATGCATTAGCCCCCAAGTGCCGAGTAATCTTGCTTGCAAAGTACTTGGGACTTTATTCATAAGAGTCGCTGTCTTGAAAAATTTCTTCGATAGACATTAGGCCCCAAGTGTCAAGTGTTGTTGCTGGCAAAAGACTTGGGACTTGTATTCTTGTAATCTTGATATAAATGTTGATAACTCTATACTTTATACAGGATGCCACTTCTGAAATGGAGTCCCAATTGAATGATGCGAAGACCCGGCTGGCGACTCAAGAAACTGAGACCCGGAAGATTGTGCCAAAGTGGGTCTAGCCCCTTTCTACAAGCTTAACCCACCACCAGATGTAAGCGTTTGAATTTACTTATCTTCACCTCCTCATTTAAATATCTTATTAACTTGACCTTTAATAACCTTTGCAGGCTAAGTCTGAATTTTGGAAATGGAGTATGATCACGAGGCTGCTAAGAAGGCCAGGGCCGCCAAAAAGGCCGCTAGGAAAGCCGCCAAAAAGACCACCAAGAAGAAGAAGAAACCAAGCGCCTCTGACCTGCTCAAGCTGGATGACACCTCTGAGTTGGAGGTAGCCCTTGACTCTCTTGGCTTATTTTTCGATCATCTTATTGACACTGATTATTATCAGGCTGACACGGGAGCGAGCCAAGCAGCTGAAGAAGAGGTAACTATTATTTCCTCCGATTCAGACCCTTTGCCAAGACAGAAACTTCGACAAGTAACCCAGAAAGTAAGGTTTTCACACCCCTTGGCTTATTTGGATCCTCACTTTCTTTTGAAGCAACAGCAACACGAGAACCGCCGCCAGACCCGGACCAGTGGAGGTGACGAGTAATAGTCCGGCATACCGAACACTCCTGCCCCTCGAAAGCGTCGAAGCGAGGTTCTTTTTCTAATTACCCTTTTTATCTGTTTGGCGGATCTTATCAGTTTACCTTCTAACTTTGTTGATAACCCTTAATCAGGAACTTGCCCGTTCTTCCTCTGGTGACTCATCACAAACTGAGTTGCCGGCTTTCAAAACTGCCCCTGGGTAATAGCAATTGATTTTACTCTGTAATTCTTCATACCCTTGTATTTACACTAACTTGTCATAATCCGCGTAGTGGACAAGCCAAGCCCAACAAGAAGGCGAAGGTGACCAAACCAACTGAAGCGCCAAAAACTGTTGAGCCAGAACCACAAGGCTCTGTTCCTAAAGCTTCTGACAAACAGTCGGAAGAACCTGTTACTGTCACTCCGCCTGAGATTCCAGATCTCAGTGTTGATGGCACTGCTATTAATCCTTCAACTCCTGCCCCCTTGGGTTCGCCTAAGCCGTCAGAGACTCATAATGATGACGTGTCGATTACTGGCACCAGCTTTGTTGAACCGGGAAATCCAATAGCTTTGGCCAAACATACTGCCAAGCAAGAAGTTATTGAGAGGCGGAAACTGAAGTTTGACATCTCCCATTATGCACAATTGAGCAGCAATGAGATCCTCTCCGGCTACCTCAGCCAGGTCCACTCCAGCCGCGACCTTGAAATTGATATGGTGAAACTGATGCACCAAAAATATGAGGTATGACTTCCAGATTTAAGTAATTTATATACATATCCTACCAGCCCCCAAGCCTACTGGCAATGACAAGATTGAATAGGTTGTAGACTTCAGAAAAATCCATAAACTTCCGTCTTAGAATACCTCCTTGGTCGGTTTAAATGTAAACCGGATGTTTGCACAAGTTGAGTTTTGCATCCATAGCCCCCAAGGGCTGTTTAATCCGCAGGAATGAGCCGGTCCTATTTGTCTTTGTATAAGAAAGAGATCTTGACGGTATAGCCCCCATGAGTCGGTTGGGACTGTTGACAGCACTTCTGATTCATGATAAAGAAGACACAAACGATATGCATTAGCCCCCAAGTGCCGAGTAATCTTGCTTGCAACGTACTTGGGACTTTATTCATAAGAGTCGCTGTCTTGAAAAATTTCTTCGATAGACATTAGGCCCCAAGTGTCAAGTGTTGTTGCTGGCAAAAGACTTGGGACTTGTATTCTTGTAATCTTGATATAAATGTTGATAACTCTGTACTTTATACAGGATGCCACTTCTGAAATGGAGTCCCAATTGAATGATGCCAAGACCCGGCTGGCGACTCAAGAAACTGAGACCCGGAAGATTGTGCCAAAGTGGGTCTAGCCCCTTTCTACAAGCTTAACCCACCACCAGATGTAAGCGTTTGAATTTACTTATCTTCACCTCCTCATTTAAATATCTTATTAACTTGACCTTTAATAACCTTTGCAGGCTAAGTCTGAATTTTGGAAAATGGAGTATGATCACGAGGCTGCTAAGAAGGCCAGGGCCGCCAAAAAGGCCGCTAGGAAAGCCGCCAAAAAGACCACCAAGAAGAAGAAGAAACCAAGCGCCTCTGACCTCCTCAAGCTGGATGACACCTCTGAGTTGGAGGTAGCCCTTGACTCTCTTGGCTTATTTTTCGATCATCTTATTGACACTGATTATTATCAGGCTGACACGGGAGTGAGCCAAGCAGCTGAAGAAGAGGTAACTATTATTTCCTCCGACTCAGACCCTTTGCCAAGACAGAAACTTCGACAAGTAACCCAGAAAGTAAGGTTTTCACACCCCTTGGCTTATTTGGATCCTCACTTTCTTTTGAAGCAACAGCAACACGAGAACCGCCGCCAGACCCGGACCAGTGGAGGTGACGAGTAATAGTCCGGCATACCGAACACTCCTGCCCCTCGAAAGTGTCGAAGCGAGGTTCTTTTTCTAATTACCCTTTTTATCTGTTTGGCGGATCTTATCAGTTTACCTTCTAACTTTGTTGATAACCCTTAATCAGGAACTTGCCCGTTCTTCCTCTGGCGACTCATCACAAACTGAGTTGCCGGCTTTCAAAACTGCCCCTGGGTAATAGCAATTGATTTTACTCTGTAATTCTTCATACCCTTGTATTTACACTAACTTGTCATAATCCGCGTAGTGGACAAGCCAAGCCCAACAAGAAGGCGAAGGTGACCAAACCAACTGAAGCGCCAAAAACTGTTGAGCCAGAACCACAAGGCTCTGTTCCTAAAGCTTCTGACAAACAGTCGGAAGAACCTGTTACTGTCACTCCGCCTGAGATTCCAGATCTCAGTGTTGATGGCACTGCTATTAATCCTTCAACTCCTGCCCCCTTGGGTTCGCCTAAGCCGTCAGAGACTCATAATGATGACGTGTCGATTACTGGCACCAGATTTGTTGAACCGGGAAATCCAATAGCTTTGGCCAAACATACTGCCAAGCAAGAAGTTATTGAGAGGCGGAAACTGAAGTTTGACATCTCCCATTATGCACAATTGAGCAGCAATGAGATCCTCTCCGGCTACCTCAGCCAGGTCCACTCCAGCCGCGACCTTGAAATTGATATGGTGAAACTGATGCACCAAAAATATGAGGTATGACTTCCAGATTTAAGTAATTTATATACATATCCTACCAGCCCCCAAGTCTACTGGCAATGACAAGATTGAATAGGTTGTAGACTTCAGAAAAATCCATAAACTTCCGTCTTAGAATACCTCCTTGGCCGGTTTAAATGTAAACCGGATGTTTGCACAAGTTGAGTTTTGCATCCATAGCCCCCAAGGGCTGTTTAATCCGCAGGAATGAGCCGGTCCTATTTGTCTTTGTATAAGAAAGAGATCTTGACGGTATAGCCCCCATGAGTCGGTTGGGACTGTTGACAGCACTTCTGATTCATGATAAAGAAGACACAAACGATATGCATTAGCCCCCAAGTGCCGAGTAATCTTGCTTGCAAAGTACTTGGGACTTTATTCATAAGAGTCGCTGTCTTGAAAAATTTCTTCGATAGACATTAGGCCCCAAGTGTCAAGTGTTGTTGCTGGCAAAAGACTTGGGACTTGTATTCTTGTAATCTTGATATAAATGTTGATAACTCTATACTTTATACAGGATGCCACTTCTGAAATGGAGTCCCAATTGAATGATGCCAAGACCCGGCTGGCGACTCAAGAAACTGAGACCCGGAAGATTGTGCCAAAGTGGGTCTAGCCCCTTTCTACAAGCTTAACCCTCCACCAGATGTAAGCGTTTGAATTTACTTATCTTCACCTCCTCATCTAAATATCTTATTAACTTGACCTTTAATAACCTTTGCAGGCTAAGTCTGAATTTTGGAAAATGGAGTATGATCACGAGGCTGCTAAGAAGGCCAGGGCCGCCAAAAAGGCCGCTAGGAAAGCCGCCAAAAAGACCACCAAGAAGAAGAAGAAACCAAGCGCCTCTGACCTGCTCAAGATGGATGAAACCTTTGAGTTGGAGGTAGCCCTTGACTCTCTTGGCTTATTTTTCGATCATCTTATTGACACTGATTATTATCAGGCTGACACGGGAGCGAGCCAAGCAGCTGAAGAAGAGGTAACTATTATTTCCTCCGACTCAGACCCTTTGCCAAGACAGAAACTTCGACAAGTAACCCAGAAAGTAAGGTTTTCACACCCCTTGGCTTATTTGGATCCTCACTTTCTTTTGAAGCAACAGCAACACGAGAACCGCCGCCAGACCCGGACCAGTGGAGGTGACGAGTAATAGTCCGGCATACCGAACACTCCTGCCCCTCGAAAGCGTCGAAGCGAGGTTCTTTTTCTAAGTACCCTTTTTATCTGTTTGGCGGATCTTATCAGTTTACCTTCTAACTTTGTTGATAACCCTTAATCAGGAACTTGCCCGTTCTTCCTCTGGCGACTCATCACAAACTGAGTTGCCGGCTTTCAAAACTGCCCCTGGGTAATAGCAATTGATTTTACTCTGTAATTCTTCATACCCTTGTATTTACACTAACTTGTCATAATCCGCGTAGTGGACAAGCCAAGCCCAACAAGAAGGCGAAGGTGACCAAACCAACTGAAGCGCCAAAAACTGTTGAGCCAGAACCACAAGGCTCTGTTCCTAAAGCTTCTGACAAACAGTCGGAAGAACCTGTTACTGTCACTCCGCCTGAGATTCCAGATCTCAGTGTTGATGGCACTGCTATTAATCCTTCAACTCCTGCCCCCTTGGGTTCGCCTAAGCCGTCAGAGACTCATAATGATGACGTGTCGATTACTGGCACCAGCTTTGTTGAGCCGGGAAATCCAATAGCTTTGGCCAAACATACTGCCAAGCAAGAAGTTATTGAGAGGCGGAAACTGAAGTTTGACATCTCCCATTATGCACAATTGAGCAGCAATGAGATCCTCTCCGGCTACCTCAGCCAGGTCCACTACAGCCGCGACCTTGAAATTGATATGGTGAAAGTGATGCACCAAAAATATGAGGTATGACTTCCAGATTTAAGTAATTTATATACATATCCTACCAGCCCCCAAGTCTACTGGCAATGACAAGATTGAATAGGTTGTAGACTTCAGAAAAATCCATAAACTTCCGTCTTAGAATACCTCCTTGGCCGGTTTAAATGTAAACCGGATGTTTGCACAAGTTGAGTTTTGCATCCATAGCCCCCAAGGGCTGTTTAATCCGCAGGAATGAGCCGGTCCTATTTGTCTTTGTATAAGAAAGAGATCTTGACGGTATAGCCCCCATGAGTCGGTTGGGACTGTTGACAGCACTTCTGATTCATGATAAAGAAGACACAAACGATATGCATTAGCCCCCAAGTGCCGAGTAATCTTGCTTGCAAAGTACTTGGGACTTTATTCATAAGAGTCGCTGTCTTGAAAAATTTCTTCGATAGACATTAGGCCCCAAGTGTCAAGTGTTGTTGCTGGCAAAAGACTTGGGACTTGTATTCTTGTAATCTTGATATAAATGTTGATAACTCTATACTTTATACAGGATGCCACTTCTGAAATGGAGTCCCAATTGAATGATGCGAAGACCCGGCTGGCGACTCAAGAAACTGAGACCCGGAAGATTGTGCCAAAGTGGGTCTAGCCCCTTTCTACAAGCTTAACCCACCACCAGATGTAAGCGTTTGAATTTACTTATCTTCACCTCCTCATTTAAATATCTTATTAACTTGACCTTTAATAACCTTTGCAGGCTAAGTCTGAATTTTGGAAATGGAGTATGATCACGAGGCTGCTAAGAAGGCCAGGGCCGCCAAAAAGGCCGCTAGGAAAGCCGCCAAAAAGACCACCAAGAAGAAGAAGAAACCAAGCGCCTCTGACCTGCTCAAGCTGGATGACACCTCTGAGTTGGAGGTAGCCCTTGACTCTCTTGGCTTATTTTTCGATCATCTTATTGACACTGATTATTATCAGGCTGACACGGGAGCGAGCCAAGCAGCTGAAGAAGAGGTAACTATTATTTCCTCCGACTCAGACCCTTTGCCAAGACAGAAACTTCGACAAGTAACCCAGAAAGTAAGGTTTTCACACCCCTTGGCTTATTTGGATCCTCACTTTCTTTTGAAGCAACAGCAACACGAGAACCGCCGCCAGACCCGGACCAGTGGAGGTGACGAGTAATAGTCCGGCATACCGAACACTCCTGCCCCTCGAAAGCGTCGAAGCGAGGTTCTTTTTCTAATTACCCTTTTTATCTGTTTGGCGGATCTTATCAGTTTACCTTCTAACTTTGTTGATAACCCTTAATCAGGAACTTGCCCGTTCTTCCTCCGGCGACTCATCACAAACTGAGTTGCCGGCTTTCAAAACTGCCCCTGGGTAATAGCAATTGATTTTACTCTGTAATTCTTCATACCCTTGTATTTACACTAACTTGTCATAATCCGCGTAGTGGACAAGCCAAGCCCAACAAGAAGGCGAAGGTGACCAAACCAACTGAAGCGCCAAAAACTGTTGAGCCAGAACCACAAGGCTCTGTTCCTAAAGCTTCTGACAAACAGTCGGAAGAACCTGTTACTGTCACTCCGCCTGAGATTCCAGATCTCAGTGTTGATGGCACTGCTATTAATCCTTCAACTCCTGCCCCCTTGGGTTCGCCTAAGCCGTCAGAGACTCATAATGATGACGTGTCGATTACTGGCACCAGCTTTGTTGAACCGGGAAATCCAATAGCTTTGGCCAAACATACTGCCAAGCAAGAAGTTATTGAGAGGCGGAAACTGAAGTTTGACATCTCCCATTATGCACAATTGAGCAGCAATGAGATCCTCTCCGGCTACCTCAGCCAGGTCCACTCCAGCCGCGACCTTGAAATTGATATGGTGAAACTGATGCACCAAAAATATGAGGTATGACTTCCAGATTTAAGTAATTTATATACATATCCTACCAGCCCCCAAGCCTACTGGCAATGACAAGATTGAATAGGTTGTAGACTTCAGAAAAATCCATAAACTTCCGTCTTAGAATACCTCCTTGGCCGGTTTAAATGTAAACCGGATGTTTGCACAAGTTGAGTTTTGCATCCATAGCCCCCAAGGGCTGTTTAATCCGCAGGAATGAGCCGGTCCTATTTGTCTTTGTATAAGAAAGAGATCTTGACGGTATAGCACCCATGAGTCGGTTGGGACTGTTGACAGCACTTCTGATTCATGATAAAGAAGACACAAACGATATGCATTAGCCCCCAAGTGCCGAGTAATCTTGCTTGCAAAGTACTTGGGACTTTATTCATAAGAGTCGCTGTCTTGAAAAATTTCTTCGATAGACATTAGGCCCCAAGTGTCAAGTGTTGTTGCTGGCAAAAGACTTGGGACTTGTATTCTTGTAATCTTGATATAAATGTTGATAACTCTATACTTTATACAGGATGCCACTTCTGAAATGGAGTCCCAATTGAATGATGCCAAGACCTGGCTGGCGACTCAAGAAACTGAGACCCGGAAGATTGTGCCAAAGTGGGTCTAGCCCCTTTCTACAAGCTTAACCCACCACCAGATGTAAGCGTTTGAATTTACTTATCTTCACCTCCTCATTTAAATATCTTATTAACTTGACCTTTAATAACCTTTGCAGGCTAAGTCTGAATTTTGGAAATGGAGTATGATCACGAGGCTGCTAAGAAGGCCAGGGCCGCCAAAAAGGCCGCTAGGAAAGCCGCCAAAAAGACCACCAAGAAGAAGAAGAAACCAAGCGCCTCTGACCTGCTCAAGCTGGATGACACCTCTGAGTTGGAGGTAGCCCTTGACTCTCTTGGCTTATTTTTCGATCATCTTATTGACACTGATTATTATCAGGCTGACACGGGAGCGAGCCAAGCAGCTGAAGAAGAGGTAACTATTATTTCCTCCGACTCAGACCCTTTGCCAAGACAGAAACTTCGACAAGTAACCCAGAAAGTAAGGTTTTCACACCCCTTGGCTTATTTGGATCCTCACTTTCTTTTGAAGCAACAGCAACACGAGAACCGCCGCCACACCCGGACCAGTGGAGGTGACGAGTAATAGTCCGGCATACCGAACACTCCTGCCCCTCGAAAGCGTCGAAGCGAGGTTCTTTTTCTAATTACCCTTTTTATCTGTTTGGCGGATCTTATCAGTTTACCTTCTAACTTTGTTGATAACCCTTAATCAGGAACTTGCCCGTTCTTCCTCTGGCGACTCATCACAAACTGAGTTGCCGGCTTTCAAAACTGCCCCTGGGTAATAGCAATTGATTTTACTCTGTAATTCTTCATACCCTTGTATTTACACTAACTTGTCATAATCCGCGTAGTGGACAAGCCAAGCCCAACAAGAAGGCGAAGGTGACCAAACCAACTGAAGCGCCAAAAACTGTTGAGCCAGAACCACAAGGCTCTGTTCCTAAAGCTTCTGACAAACAGTCGGAAGAACCTGTTACTGTCACTCCGCCTGAGATTCCAGATCTCAGTGTTGATGGCACTGCTATTAATCCTTCAACTCCTGCCCCCTTGGGTTCGCCTAAGCCGTCAGAGACTCATAATGATGACATGTCGATTACTGGCACCAGCTTTGTTGAACCGGGAAATCCAATAGCTTTGGCCAAACATACTGCCAAGCAAGAAGTTATTGAGAGGCGGAAACTGAAGTTTGACATCTCCCATTATGCACAATTGAGCAGCAATGAGATCCTCTCCGGCTACCTCAGCCAGGTCCACTCCAGCCGCGACCTTGAAATTGATATGGTGAAACTGATGCACCAAAAATATGAGGTATGACTTCCAGATTTAAGTAATTTATATACATATCCTACCAGCCCCCAAGCCTACTGGCAATGACAAGATTGAATAGGTTGTAGACTTCAGAAAAATCCATAAACTTCCGTCTTAGAATACCTCCTTGGCCGGTTTAAATGTAAACCGGATGTTTGCACAAGTTGAGTTTTGCATCCAGAGCCCCCAAGGGCTGTTTAATCCGCAGGAATGAGCCGGTCCTATTTGTCTTTGTATAAGAAAGAGATCTTGACGGTATAGCACCCATGAGTCGGTTGGGACTGTTGACAGCACTTCTGATTCATGATAAAGAAGACACAAACGATATGCATTAGCCCCCAAGTGCCGAGTAATCTTGCTTGCAAAGTACTTGGGACTTTATTCATAAGAGTCGCTGTCTTGAAAAATTTCTTCGATAGACATTAGGCCCCAAGTGTCAAGTGTTGTTGCTGGCAAAAGACTTGGGACTTGTATTCTTGTAATCTTGATATAAATGTTGATAACTCTATACTTTATACAGGATGCCACTTCTAAAATGGAGTCCCAATTGAATGATGCCAAGACCCGGCTGGCGACTCAAGAAACTGAGACCCGGAAGATTGTGCCAAAGTGGGTCTAGCCCCTTTCTACAAGCTTAACCCACCACCAGATGTAAGCGTTTGAATTTACTTATCTTCACCTCCTCATTTAAATATCTTATTAACTTGACCTTTAATAACCTTTGCAGGCTAAGTCTGAATTTTGGAAATGGAGTATGATCACGAGGCTGCTAAGAAGGCCAGAGCCGCCAAAAAGGCCGCTAGGAAAGCCGCCAAAAAGACCACCAAGAAGAAGAAGAAACCAAGCGCCTCTGACCTGCTCAAGCTGGATGACACCTCTGAGTTGGAGGTAGCCCTTGACTCTCTTGGCTTATTTTTCGATCATCTTATTAACACTGATTATTATCAGGCTGACACGGGAGCGAGCCAAGCAGCTGAAGAAGAGGTAACTATTATTTCCTCCGACTCAGACCCTTTGCCAAGACAGAAACTTCGACAAGTAACCCAGAAAGTAAGGTTTTCACACCCCTTGGCTTATTTGGATCCTCACTTTCTTTTGAAGCAACAGCAACACGAGAACCGCCGCCAGACCCGGACCAGTGGAGGTGACGAGTAATAGTCCGGCATACCGAACACTCCTGCCCCTCGAAAGCGTCGAAGCGAGGTTCTTTTTCTAATTACCCTTTTTATCTGTTTGGCGGATCTTATCAGTTTACCTTCTAACTTTGTTGATAACCCTTAATCAGGAACTTGCCCGTTCTTCCTCTGGCGACTCATCACAAACTGAGTTGCCGGCTTTCAAAACTGCCCCTGGGTAATAGCAATTGATTTTACTCTGTAATTCTTCATACCCTTGTATTTACACTAACTTGTCATAATCCGCGTAGTGGACAAGCCAAGCCCAACAAGAAGGCGAAGGTGACCAAACCAACTGAAGCGCCAAAAACTGTTGAGCCAGAACCACAAGGCTCTGTTCCTAAAGCTTCTGACAAACAGTCGGAAGAACCTGTTACTGTCACTCCGCCTGAGATTCCAGATCTCAGTGTTGATGGCACTGCTATTAATCCTTCAACTCCTGCCCCCTTGGGTTCGCCTAAGCCGTCAGAGACTCATAATGATGACGTGTCGATTACTGGCACCAGCTTTGTTGAGCCGGGAAATCCAATAGCTTTGGCCAAACATACTGCCAAGCAAGAAGTTATTGAGAGGCGGAAACTGAAGTTTGACATCTCCCATTATGCACAATTGAGCAGCAATGAGATCCTCTCCGGCTACCTCAGCCAGGTCCACTACAGCCGCGACCTTGAAATTGATATGGTGAAAGTGATGCACCAAAAATATGAGGTATGACTTCCAGATTTAAGTAATTTATATACATATCCTACCAGCCCCCAAGTCTACTGGCAATGACAAGATTGAATAGGTTGTAGACTTCAGAAAAATCCATAAACTTCCGTCTTAGAATACCTCCTTGGCCGGTTTAAATGTAAACCGGATGTTTGCACAAGTTGAGTTTTGCATCCATAGCCCCCAAGGGCTGTTTAATCCGCAGGAATGAGCCGGTCCTATTTGTCTTTGTATAAGAAAGAGATCTTGACGGTATAGCCCCCATGAGTCGGTTGGGACTGTTGACAGCACTTCTGATTCATGATAAAGAAGACACAAACGATATGCATTAGCCCCCAAGTGCCGAGTAATCTTGCTTGCAAAGTACTTGGGACTTTATTCATAAGAGTCGCTGTCTTGAAAAATTTCTTCGATAGACATTAGGCCCCAAGTGTCAAGTGTTGTTGCTGGCAAAAGACTTGGGACTTGTATTCTTGTAATCTTGATATAAATGTTGATAACTCTATACTTTATACAGGATGCCACTTCTAAAATGGAGTCCCAATTGAATGATGCCAAGACCCGGCTGGCGACTCAAGAAACTGAGACCCAGAAGGCGGAGTCAAAATTCCAGTTTAGCGTGTGTCAGGACCCTGATTCCAAGTCACATCGATCTAGCCGGTAACACCTCATATCACATTGCGGCCTCACGCACGGTATTCCCACGGGTGTCGCCTTACCATGGCCCGGGACCGTTTGCGTCTTTTGGTTCACGTATATGATAGTGTCGCTAGCATCCATATGACAGAGAACCCGGGCCGACATGACTAGTCGTGAACCCAAAGTGGCACTAACTTACGGGGACAGGCATACATGAATCAACATCGAGCATGTCGGTCAGCAGCGTGCGAATCCGGGCTGTAGCACTGGGCTAACAGGACTCCGGTGAACCGGGCTGTAGCAGGCTAGGCAGGACTCCGGATGTCACCGCGTGACATTTCCCCGAAGGGACAGACACAGGAACAAAGTGAATCACATGCCGGCCAGTCAAGTGTTCCGGAGCAGTAGTGCTGGGCTAGCAGGACTCCGATGAACCGGGGCTGTAGCGGACTACTATGGCTCATGGAAGCACAAGACTACATTTCCCCATAAGAGAGGCTACCAAGGATAAACAACTAGGTTGTCAGAGCCCGCACATACCAAGCATTTCAATCATACACACAATATGCTCGATATGTGCAAATACAACATGGCATCACAACAAGACTCTACGTCTCAGAGTATTTATTCATTAGGCTCCGAAGAGCCAGATATTACAAACATGGGTCTCATGACCCAACATTCAGAGCATACAAGCCAAAGCACATGCGGAAGCTTAACATGTCTGAGTACAGACATCTACAAATGAAAAAGGATGAGAAGCCTGACTATTTACTAGATCCCGCCGAGGGCACAAGATCATAGCTGAGGTATCAAGCTAAACGTCGAAGTCCACACGGAACTACTAGCGAGACTGACGTCTCTCTGCAAAACATAAAATAAGCAAACGTGAGTACAAATGTACCCAGCAAGACTTACATCAGAACTATCTACATATGCATCGGTATCAACAAAGGGGGTGGTGGAGTTTAACTGCAGCAAGCCAGCTTTGACTCGGTGGCTATCCTAGCTACGACTGCAAGTAACTCTTTTGGGGTGGCGCACACGAGTCCACATGTTCACCATATCAATACACCACTATGGATCCGCTCCCGTCTCCCTACGAGAACGCCATCCATAGCACTCACGCTTATCTTGCGCTTTTTAGAGTATCCACTTTCACTTGTCTATGAACTGTACAGGCAACCCAGAAGTCCTTTACCGCGGACACGGCTATTCGAATAGATCATATTAACCCTGCAAGGGTGTACTTCGTCACACACGCTCCCGCCACTTACCACCATGTACACGTCGTGTACCTCGGCAACCTTCAAGCGGAAGCTTTGCGAGGGAGTCGGCCATGACCTGACTAACCACACAAGTCTCTCGTCCAGGTTTATCGCCTATTCGGGTTCCATCCGCAAGGAGATACGGCCGGGGTGTCGCTCACGGCCCCAAACGATGTGTGCAGGGTTCCCGAGCCCACCATCCGGGTGCCACTCGGTACACCAGGCCACGTGTGCCTAGTCTGTCCCAAGCCCACCTGTACCGGGTGCCACTTGGTAGACTACTAACACTACCTACAAACACCAGAAACTAGTTGCAACTCCTGGACAGAGATCAAGTTGATTAATAAGTCGAGAGGGGTCGAGTTACCAGAACCCAATCTGTGGTAGTAACTGTTCATGGATCATAAACACAGAACTCAGTTCCTGAGGACGGTTTCAATGAGATAACCCACCATGTACTCCTACATGGCCTCTCACCGCTACCTTTACCAAATCGTGTTCACACCCTTCGCTCTCACACAGTAGGACATGTTCACCACTTTCAATTCATCCCCGATGAATCAGACCTGACACAACTTTAAGCAATAGCAGGCATGACAAACAAGCATGAATGAGTAGGCACATCAGGGCTCAGACAACTCCTACTCATGCTAGTGGGTTTCATCTATTTACTGTGGCAATGACAGGTCATGCAGAGGAAAGGGGTTCAACTACCGCAGCATGTAACAGTTGAAACGTTGTTGTCCTAATGTAGTAAAAGAGAGCAGAAGCGAGAGAGTGGGATTGTATCGGAATGAACAAGGGGGTTTTGCTTGCCCGACACTTCCGAAGATAGTATAGCTCTTCATCGGTGTCATCGATCGCATCGTCGAAGCAACGTCTACTGAGAGGGGACAACACCGGCAAACAGAGAAGTAACACGATCAATGCAATGCACAATATGATGCATGCTATGACATGGCAATATGAATGTGTTTTGAGCTAATGCATCTAGCAACATATTAAATGGAGTTGGTTTGAACCTTAGGTCAAATTCAAACTTCATATGTGGAAATTCAAATGCCATTTACATGATTTGTCCTAAACAGTAGCTATAAGTTGCTCTAACATGCATCAAAAGGTACAGATGGATAGATTGGATTTTTCTGATCATTTTTCATATATAATTTATCTTATTTGGAGTTACAGATAATTTTCTATGAATTTTAGAAGTTTATAGGATTTTCTGGAATTGTTTTAAATACAGAAACTATTTACTGCGTCAGCATGACATCGGTATGACGTCAGCAGGTCAACAGCGGCTGGTCCAGGTCAAACCTGACCAGTGGAGCCCACTGCTCAGTGACTCAGCTAACTAACCAAGTTAGTTAGTGCTAATCTAACCCTAACTAGGCTGTTAGCAAGGCGGGGCCCACGTGTCAGTGAGTTAACCAATTAACTAAGTTAATTTGCGCTAATTAAGCTAACACCTAAACTAAACAGGGGCATGGCCCACACGTCAGTGACCCTGGGTGGTCAAATCCTCGGTCAACCGGGGCTAACCCACCGGCGACTCGACGCCGCCGAGGCCAGACGCGGCGGCGAGGTGCGGGATTCCTCCTCCGGCGACCAAATGGCCGGCGGAGGGCATCTACGTGATGCGGACGAACTCGCGCAACGAGTGGTGGTGGCGGTTGGGCCCGGGGTGGCCGGGAGCAGCGCCGACGACTAGGTTTGCGGTGGCCGGAGTCGGCAGAGAGCGGGGACGCGGTTGCGGTGGCCGTGGCGACGTGCGTTTAGCACCTACGGCCTCTACATGGTGTGGTGAGTATGATGGACGCATGCCCGGGACCAAATGGTCACCGGAGCAGCACCGGCGATGAGCGCGGGCGATGGCAGGGTTCGGTCTCAGGCGGAGCGACTGCTACAGCGTGCAAATGGAGCCCAGAGGAGGGGGGGTTCGGGTCAGTGGCTCACGGCGAGTCGGACGAGCAGGTCGGCGAGCTCGGAGACGGTCCGAAGCGGGCGGTGCGGCGAAGGCGATCTCCGGCGGCCGAAGGTTGAAGAAGAGCTCGGGTCGTCGCTTGGGGCGTTCGGCGTCGCGTGCGTCGACGGAGATGGCGATGGCGATGAGGCGGAGCTTGGGGGCGCGTCGGAGAGGCAAGGGGGGGCTCAGTGCGCGGCAGCGGCGAGCGGCGGCGGCGGTGGCGCTCGGGTTCGGGCGAGGGAGAAAGAGCAGAGGAGAGAAGAGGCGCTGGGAGAGCCAGAGAGGGTCGAGGGGGTGGCGTGGCTTCACCAGGGAGGGCCAGGGCAAAGCGGCAAGCAGGAGGTGGCCGTGCGCGTGCCGGCGGGCGTCGGCCACGCGCGCTCCAGTCCTTCTGGCGTGAGCTGGAAGAAGACAAGGGAGAGAGATGGGCTGGGCCAACACAGTGCAGGCCAGGTAAGTGGCTCAGGTACTCTCCTTTCTGCCTTTTCTGTTTTTCTCTATTTCTTCTGTAGTTTTAAGGCTTTATTAAAAATACTTAGGCACACTCAAAATCATGAAACTTTCTCAAGCCCACTTTTTGGAATATATCCAACAGTAAACATTTAAGTTTATGATTATTTGGACATTTGAAATATCTTATAGCATTTAAATGACCAAATGCAAATAACATATGATTTAATCCAGTGACCTTATGATGTCCTAGAAAAGTGTGCACCATTTTTGTCAGAGGTTCTAGACCAAGGCAAAGATGCTGAACATTTTTGAAGGGCAATTCAGGTTCATTGAAAATATTTTTATTTTGATCCTAATTGCATTTCATTTGGTGCTAGGGTTTGTCATCCCCATTTCAAATTTAAATGAAATTTAGACATGATGCAGCAACCAAGCTAGTCCAAGTGCATAGCAAGGCTAGGGACATGACAACTCGCCCCCACTAAACAAGAATCTCGTCCCGAGATTCAAGCGTAGGGTAAGAGGAAAAGGGGACACAAAAGCTAGCACAATCTTCTCGATCCAATACCCTCATCGAAGATGTTGACTCATTGCTTCAAATTGATCTTGTCGTCTTTGCTTTCAGGATCTTCATCCAACATGATGACGACAGAAGAAACTCTATAGGAATCGATCTTCTTAAAGATCGAGCAACTCACGATCAACTCACGGAATGAGATGTTGAACATCTCTCGAGCCAAGACACGGAACATACATCCAGAGGGAAGGAGTGAAACAGAGAATGAAGATTCAAGTTGATAAGCACAATTCCACGCCGAATAAAACGGTGCATGGTTTCAAGATCATGAGGAGTTAATTGCCATGACTCCATAACGGGGCACCTTAGGAAAGGTGACTCATAGAATTATTCCCTTAAGTGGCAAAAAGAATTACTTTTGATACAAAGATCGTTGAAAATCTTTATACCAGCCTAAGGCAATCACAAACGATCGTGTGAACTAATTCGAAAGAATGGCATACTCATACTAGAAGGAATGATGTGGACTACCCTGTTGAAGACAACACCATGGATGATTTTGCTTATCATCGGGGAAGGATGGGACCCATAGTAGGACCACTTTTGAAGATGATCCTAAACAGTAATTACTGAGGTGCAAGCTGGGAACAAAATGCAAATGCTGGGTACGATTCTGGTAGCTGGGGATAACTCAACGAGAGTGATTCCACCGTTGAATGGTTCTAGCATAATCGAGGAAACCGAGAGCACAAGGACCCCTGAGGATCAACTTCTAGAATAAGTTGCACTAAATCCTCATGGAGAAGATGGTTAAATAGCTCAATCAAGATACTACAATGATATAAACCTTGTCGAGACCTACATCATAATCTTGGAAAAGTTCCAACCGTCATATCTGCCTGAGATTCAGATCTAGTTGGTAACAGGATATTCCAGACTCATCGAGTCTAGAAGAAAATGAAGGTTTGCAACACAAATCGACGAGATGACGTTGCGAGATTCTCGGGAAATGAGCTACGGTAGCAAGCTCCAAAACATGAGCTGGTTCTGCTACATACATGTGAGCACGCTGTCCTGGACAAGCATGGCCACGTAGTAGTCTTGTAATAAAACACTACCGAGTTCTGGTTTGGAACCATCAACAAGGATGTCGAAGTCCTTGCGTAAGTCTAGCTCTTAGGAAGGAACTTCTTCTCCTTGAACAAATCAGTCAGTGGCTTGGTGTGCTAGGGAATACATATGGAGTGGAGGTAATTAATCTACCAAACCATAGAATACATTCGCACATGCATAACTGACTTGGGATGGTACCAGAGGAAACAAAAACAATCTTTCTCGAACTCATGGCGGCAACTTGCACCAAATGCACATGAATTCGAGGAAGTCACTACTTACACCAAACATTTATTTCATAAACGGGACATGAAGATAATGCTTACAAAAGTTTCCAACACTAGCTTGATGTTCAACATGAATTAAGGAGGAGACAAGATGCTGTTGATGGGCTCAATAGCAACTCATCAGAATTTCCATATCACTGGACTTCCACCATCATGTGAACATGATGATAGCATTGGTCAGACCAAAAGATGTAATGGTGTATGCTCGAGGAATCAACCACGAGTAAGACAACATTACGAACATCGTTGGTTCTGATTTGATTTGATAATAACCCATACTCAAATCAAAGTTTGGTTAATATGATAGGTCCATTAATTGATCATGAGGACCAATCGATGAAGAAATCATCTTTCTACAACACATAACACAAGAGATATCCTTTGGAAAGAACTAAATCAGGCAAGCTTTTATCTTCCAACTCTCCAAGTTGTTGTTTGGCTTAACCAACTAGCTCAGGGGTATCCAACACAGATTCTTGGAGAAAGAGTGGTTTATTGGAAAACCAACTTGATCACAAACTCAACATATCGGTCAGGGGACAACCTGGTGGTACTTCCAAGAAGATATTTGGAAAATCACGATCCACCGACATGTTATTAAGATCAAGAACAATCTTGCTTTTCAGACCAAGACGATATGATCAAATAAGCAAGGGATTCAATCCTAACTCAAAGATCGAAGAGTGCACCAGAATAAGAACAAGGTAGCACGATCAATCCTAGTATAGTGATTCGATAACCAACACGCTAAGAATGATATTAATGTACATTAACTACCAAGCAACACAGTTGCTAGGAGTATTGATTTCACACATCATGGTTCACTTGTCGGCATTCCGGTTGCAATAACACAGGGATCGAGGAATGATTAATGACGGCGAGAAGTATCACTGTATCAAGAATTCATAAGAGGTGGTGCAATTCTCATGACACTCTTGACATAAAGATGGTAACACTCCAAGGTAGAACAGAACAAAAACTGGATTGGCATTTTGGTCTGTGGAATACAACTACTTTGACCAGTCCAAGAAATGGATGAGGTTATGGAGTTTGTTTCTCCTAGTCATTCTGAAATACAACGGCTTGACGGACCACAAGGATAGTACGCATCGATAACACGGATGTACAACTGCTCCTGATTACAAATTGATAGTCGGAGGTCAGAGAACAACTAATGAGGGACAACTCAAAGAACATATGATTTTCTGAGTTATGGATGCATGGATTAGCATGTCGAGGAGTTCAACATATTTCTTTCGGATAACCCATGCAGAAAGGTTGAACTGGCAGAGTCACAATATAGAATGGAGAACTCATCGAGAGCACTCCTGTTGTGTTCCTTTGATCCAACAAATTTCTGCCATAAGTGGTTCATAGTATTTGGAAGAAGGAAATACCACGGACCTCGAGGACTAATGCAAAGGTTACTAATAACCTAAAGGAACGAGCAAACACTATCAACATGAGGTAAGTAGGATGAGTCTCGGGTCCAAGAACCCGGGAGTAGAATACCTACCAACTAAATGTCATCACGGGATGCTTTCGAGAATAATGGCCAGAATCATCACACTTGGGATACAAAGCATTGCTAGATTACTGGGTGGTCCTCTATGACACCCAGGGTCATAATAATAGCTCCAACATATATGTCGAGGCAATGGAGTACCTCAACAAACCGATTAGCGTGCTTAATCCGGCCCAAAAGGACATCAGGTATGGGAGGAAGGGATTTGCAAATGCATCAGACTGTTTAGAAACCTGGGATGACTCGGATAGCATAACGACTGTAAATGCTCAAAAAAAATTGAGACATCCTACAAAATGGTGGCATAACCACTCAGAAGCACAATATCAAGGTTTCGAGATCAACAGCTAACATACGGAAGTAGAAGAAACTGAACTGGGGCTTGTAACCAACAATCCTATAAGTTACTATGGATTAGTAACACGTGATCCTGATAGAAGATGAGAAAGCCTAGTTCTTAATCCCCGTAGAAGAGAAGAGGGTGACTCAGATCAGAAGGGCATAAGGTAAAGGAGTAAAAAGAGCCTTACGTTCCCTCCCACAATCAATTCCCTTATATAACTAAAGCATTTCTAGACACAACTTCGACCAGTTTGGCTTGGTAATCCTAAAGGCAGTCAGGCTCTGATACCAAAGCTGTCAGGACCTCGATTCCAAGTCATATCGATCTAGCCGGTAACACCTCATATCACTTTGCGGCCTCACGCACGGTATTCCCACGGGTGTCGCCTTACCATGGCCCAGGACCGTTTGCGTCTTTTGGCTCACGTATATGATAGTGTCGCTAGCATCCATATGACAGAGAACCCGGGCCGACATGACTAGTCGTGAACCCAAAGTGGCACTAACTTACGGGGACAGGCATACATGAATCAACATCGAGCATGTCGGTCAGCAGCGTGCGAATCCGGGCTGTAGCACTAGGCTAACAGGACTCCGGTGAACCGGGCTGTAGCAGGCTAGGCAGGACTCCGGATGTCACCGCGTGACATTTCCCCGAAGGGACAGACACAGGAACGAAGTGAATCACATGCCGGCCAGTCAAGTGTTCCGGAGCAGTAGTGCTGGGCTAGCAGGACTCTGGTGAACCGGGCTGTAGCGGACTACTATGGCTCATGGAAGCACAAGACTACATTTCCCCATAAGAGAGGCTACCAAGGATAAACAACTAGGTTGTCGGATCTCGCACATACCAAGCATTTCAATCATACACACAATATGCTCGATATGTGCAAATACAACATGGCATCACAACAAGACTCTACGTCTCAGAGTATTTATTCATTAGGCTCCGAAGAGCCAGATATGACAAACATGGGTCTCATGACCCAACATTCAGGGCATACAAGCCAAAGCACATGCGGAAGCTTAACATGTCTGAGTACAGACATCTACAAATGAAAAAGGCTGAGAAGCCTGACTATTTACTAGATCCCGCCGAGGGCACAAGATCGTAGCTGAGGTATCAAGCTAAACGTTGAAGTCCACACGGAACTACTAGCGAGACTGACGTTTCTCTGCAAAACATAAAATAAGCAAATGTGAGTACAAATGTACCCAACAAGACTTACATCAGAACTATCTACATATGCATTGGTATCAACAAAGGGGGTGTTGGAGTTTAACTGCAGCAAGCCAGCTTTGACTCGGTGGCTATCCTAGCTACGACTGCAAGTAACTCTTTTGGGGTGGCGCACACGAGTCCACATGTTCACCATATCAATACACCACTATGGATCCGCTCCCATCTCCCTATGAGAACGCCATCCATAGCACTCACGCTTATCTTGCGCTTTTTAGAGTATCCACTTTCACTTGTCTATGAACTGTACAGGGAACCCAGAAGTCCTTTACCGCGGACACGGCTATTCGAATAGATCATATTAACCCTGCAGGGGTGTACTTCGTCACACACGCTCCCGCCACTTACCACCATGTACACGTCGTGTACCTCGGCAACCTTCAAGCGGAAGCTTGGCGAGGGAGTCGGCCACGACCTGACTAACCACACAAGTCTCTCGTCCAGGTTTATCGCCTATTCGGGTTCCATCTGCAAGAAGATACGGCCGGGGTGTCGCTCACGGCCCCAAACGATGTGTGCAGGGTTCCCGAGCCCACCATCCGGGTGCCACTCGGTACACCAGGCCACGTGTGCCTAGTCTGTCCCAAGCCCACCTGTACCGGGTGCCACTTGGTAGACTACTAACACTACCTACAAACACCAGAAACTAGTTGCAACTCCTGGACAGAGATCAAGTTGATTAATAAGTCGAGAGGGGTCGAGTTACCGGAACCCAATGTTTGGTAGTAACTGTTCATGGATCACAAACACAGAACTCAGTTCCTGAGGACGGTTTCAATGAGACAACCCACCATGTACTCCTACATGGCCTGTCACCGCTACCTTTACCAAATCGTGTTCACACCCTTAGCTCTCACACAGTAGGACATGTTCACCACTTTCAATTCATCCTCGATGAATCAGACCTGACACAACTCTAAGCAATAGCAGGCATGACAAACAAGCATGAATGAGTAGGCACATCAGGGCTCAGACAACTCCTACTCATGCTAGTGGGTTTCATCTATTTACTGTGGCAATGACAGGTCATGCAGAGGAAAGGGGTTCAACTACCGCAGCATGTAACAGTTGAAACGCTGTTGTCCTAATGGAGTAAAAGAGAGCAGGAGCGAGAGAGTGGGATTGTATCGGAATGAACAAGGGGGTTTTGCTTGCCTGACACTTCCGAAGATAGTATAGCTCTTCATCGGTGTCATCGATCGCATCGTCGAAGCAACGTCTACTGAGAGGGGACAACACCGGCAAACAGAGAAGTAACACGATCAATGCAATGCACAATATGATGCATGCTATGACATGGCAATATGAATGTGTTTTGAGCTAATGCATCTAGCAACATATTAAATGGAGTTGGTTTGAACCTTAGGTTCAAATTCAAACTTCATATGTGGAAATTAAAATGCCATTTACATGATTTGTCATAAACAGTAGCTATAAGTTGCTCTAACATGCATGAAAAAGGTACAGATGGATAGATTGGATTTTTATGATCATTTTTCATATATAATTTATCTTATTTGGAGTTACAGATAATTTTCTATGAATTTTAGAAGTTTATAGGATTTTCTGGAATTGTTTTAAATACAGAAACTATTTACTGCGTCAGCATGACATCGGTATGACGTCAGCAGGTCAACAGCGGCTGGTCCAGGTCAAACCTGACCAGTGGAGCCCACTGGTCAGTGACTCAGCTAACTAACCGAGTTAGTTAGTGCTAATCTAACCCTAACTAGGCTGTTAGTAGGGCAGGGCCCACGTGTCAGTGAGTTAACCAATTAACTAAGTTAATTTGCGCTAATTAAGCTAACACCTAAACTAAACAGGGGCATGGCCCACACGTCAGTGACCCTGGGGGGGTCAAATCCTCGGTCAACCGGGGCTAACCCACCGGCGACTCGACGCCGGCGAGGCCAGACGCGGCGGCGAGGTGCGGGATTCCTCCTCCGGCGACCAAATGGCCGGCGGAGGGCATCTACGTGATGCGGACGAACTCGCGCAACGAGTGGTGGTGGCGGTTGGGCCCGGGGTGGCCGGGAGCAGCGCCGGCCACGAGGTTTGCGGCGGCCGGAGTCGGCAGAGAGCGGGGACGCGGTTGCGGTGGCCGTGGCGACGTGCGTTTAGCACCTACGGCGTCTACGTGGTGTGGTGAGTACGATGGACGCATGCCCGGGACCAAATGGTCACCGGAGCAGCACCGGCGACGAGCGCGGGCGACGGCGGGGTTCGGTCTCAGGCGGAGCGACTGCTACAACGTGCAAATGGAGCCCAGAGGAGGGGGGGTTCGGGTCAGTGGCTCACGGCGAGTCGGACGAGCAGGTCGGCGAGCTCGGAGACGGTCCGAAGCGGGCGGTGCGGCGAAGGCGATCTCCGGCGGCCGAAGGTTGAAGAAGAGCTCGGGTCGTCGCTTGGGGCGTTCGGCGTCGCGTGCGTCGACGGAGATGGCGATGGCAATGAGGCGGAGCTTGGGGGCGCGTCGGAGAGGCAAGGGGGGAGGCTCAGTGCGCGGCAGCGGCGAGCGGCGGCGGCGGTGGCGCTCGGGTTCGGGCGAGGGAGAAAGAGCAGAGGAGAGAAGAGGCGCTGGGAGAGCCAGAGAGGGTCGAGGGGGTGGCGTGGCTTCACCAGGGAGGGCCAGGGCAAAGCGGCAAGCAGGAGGTGGCCGTGCGCGTGCCGGCGAGCGTCGGCCACGCGCGCTCCAGTCCTTCTGGCGTGAGCTGGAAGAAGACAAGGGAGAGAGATGGGCTGGGCCAACACAGTGCATGCCAGGTAAGTGGCTCAGGTACTCTCCTTTATGCCTTTTCTGTTTTTCTCTATTTCTTCTGTAGTTTTAAGGCTTTATTAAAAATACTTAGGCACACTCAAAATCATGAAACTTTCTCAAGCCCACTTTTTGGAATATATCCAACAGTAAACATTTAAGTTTATGATTATTTGGACATTTGAAATATTTTATAGCATTTAAATGACCAAATGCAAATAACATATGATTTAATCCAGTGACCTTATGATGTCCTAGAAAAGTGTGCACCATTTTTGTCAGAGGTTCTAGACCAAGGCAAAGATGCTGAACATTTTTGAAGGGCAATTCAGGTTCATTGAAAATATTTTTATTTTGATCCTAATTGCATTTCATTTGGTGCTAGGGTTTGTCATCCCCATTTCAAATTTAAATGAAATTTAGACATGATGCAGCAACCAAGCTAGTCCAAGTGCATAGCAAGGCTAGGGACATGACAGCGTGGCTGAGTTGGAAAAACTGAAGACGAGCTTTGAAGCAGAGAAAAAGACTTGGGCGGATGAAAAGATGTTTTTAACACAACGTGCTGAGAAGGCAGAAGCAACGCTTCAAGAGGTGACCACTGAGCTCACCGGTTTAAAACAGCGTGTAACTCAGATGGTTTCAGCTATCTTTGGTGAGCCGCCTTGCCAAGCATCAAAAAATGAATCATTATTTTGATCATATAACCCGCCATTTAATCATCCTGTGATATATCAAGGTCCCAGGAGCAGCAATCTTAATCAATACATGCTCGTGAAGCTTAAAGTTGTCTATACACTTATCGAGCAGCTGTACACCGGGACTCAACGTGCATTAGCCGCAATTTCGCCAACAGGTCAAGCACCAACTACGCTGATAGATGTTCTAAAGAAACTCTCTGTGCTGCCTGTAAGATTTGAGGAGATAAAGCAATCATCTGCAAGAGTCGGCGCCGTGACGGCTTTAAGCCGGGCCAAGGCATGGGTACTAGAGCTTGACCCATCTGAGGTGGCCACTGGTTACCCAAGCCTGAAAGAAGATGGCACACCTTTTGATCAGAAAGACTTCTCAGCTTGCATAAAGAAAATTCGTCCAATGGCCACTTTGATCGCCAATGACTCGGACCTTTCCAAGTACCACCTGGCTTATAACCAGGCGAATCAAAAGATGCCGACCCCGGCTTACAAAGTGATGGACTTAATCCCGCCAATCCGTAAGCACACCTTTGCTCCTGAAGTCGACCCGTCTGAGCTTATAGATGATGAGGCTGAATTAGAAGCTTTATCTGGCATCGATTGGTCATCACCATCTTTTCAGACGGCAGAGGAAGATGAAGAGCCGGCAAAGGATGATGTAGAAGAATCCGAGCAGCAAGGCCAAGAAGATTAAACCACCGGGTAGCTCTAAGCACTTGATCTTTTGAAAAACACTTTGATCTCATTCGGCTCATGGAGGCTTGTAATAGGGTAGTAAAACTTTTGAGTCTGCTGTGCCATCGTGCGCGTTCTGCTTTGCATGAGACTGTTGATCTGCCAATTAAATATTAGCCACTTATGCTTATAATATCTGCTTTTTGAGTCTGTTCCTATATGCAAAATACATCACAAGGTCCCAGGGTTTACCACGGGACGGGTCATAATGCCAAATACATAATCACTGGAAACTAAAATAGCTTATAATCAGGACTGGCTTAATTATAACAAAATATGTCATACCTGTGATATTTGATCATACTGTTGGTTTACCAAACCAGTAGAGTAAGGGTGATAACCCAAAACTTGAGCACTGGTAATTATCATATATTGCTGGCTTATGAATAAAGCCAGGCCGGGTTAATTAAACACCGGATATTATTTTATCTCATACTGGCGACTTATAGTCAAAAGCCAGGCTGGGTCAATAAACACCGGTGAATTATAATCATAAAACATTATAAGCCTCATCAAATAAACCTCAAAAGATCTGTCTAATAAAAACAACGAAAAACGAGGCTTTTCATGGGCTGCCAGGCCAAAAATCGAGTGCTTTCACGGGCCGCACAGCCACTGAGTTAAACCTATATACAAACCTTATAAGATGGACCTCACATAACCAATCAACGTTTTAACTTTGACAAGTTCAGGGTCTGTATAAGATTGACTTGTCAAACGTACGGCGAGTCATTCCAGGATTACCTGGGCGGAGTGGCTTACTTAAAAAGGCAGGATAACCCGGGATTTGAGATGAATACACCTGGCTTCCAAGCCTGGCTTTTAAGCCTTTTACAAAGGTTATAAAAACTCTTTGTTCTTTAGAACAAAAGAGCCCCCAAGCAATATTTTGAGCTGTGCTCAAGGGGCACCTATGTTTGAGCTGTGCTTTTGCAACAGACTCTCTTTGGTCCCTTTAAGCTGGGTAGCAAGCCCCCAAGTTTTTTTTGTGGCTTATAAGCCAGTTCAAAGGGTAATCATAACTTCGCACATAAGCCGGAAGCCCCCAAGTAACCAAAGACTCATTAAAGAAAGACGACAGAGGCCTTGCTTTAGCAGGGATGCCGATTAATTATATTGATCATAATATATACATTGTCAAAAATATGTACATCAGAAGAGCCATTGGCTCAAGTGTAGTAAGGCCGAAGATGAGCAATATTCCACGGCCGGTGGGTCTCCTCCTCTGACTTACATGAGTCTTTGTGCTCTCGAACATCGATAAGGTAGTATGACCCATTGTTGAGATTCTTACTGGCCACAAAGGGCCCTTCCCAAGGTGCGGACAACTTGTGCATATCAGTCTGATCCTGGATGAGCCCGAGCACCAGATCGCCTTCTTGAAAAGTTCTGGTTTTAACCCGGCGGCTGTGGTAACGGCGCAGATCTTGCTGGTAAATCGCCGAAAGAGCCGCCGCTATGTCACGCTCCTCATCTAACAGGTCAAGTGCTTCCTGACGTGCCTTTTCATTGTCAGCTTCAACATAAGCCGCCACATGAGGTGAGTCGTGACGGATGTCACTAGGGAGAACCGCCTCTGCTTCGTAGACCATGAAGAAAGGTGTATAACCCGTAGACCTGTTGGGGGTGGTGTTAATGCACCATAATATGGAAGGTAACTCCTCCACCCACCAACCCTGTCGGATGTGGGGTTCCGGCAAACCCTTAAGGTTCGAACACTGGGGTGCGCACAAAGTCTTTCCCTCCTACCGATCTACGCCCTAGCTCGCTAAGATCTCATGGACGAACTCGACGAACTCGCAATCACATAGAGACACGAGATTTATACTGGTTTGGGCCACCGTTGTGGTGTAATACCCTACTCCAGTGTGGTGGTGGTGGATTGCCTCTTGGGCTGATGATGAACAGTACATGGGGAAGAACAGCCTCCTGAGGTTGAGGTGTTCTTGTGCTTGCGGACTTGTGCGTGTGATAGCTGGATCAACTGCCCCATCTCCACTATGGTGGCTAGGCCTATTTATAGAGGCCCTGGTCCTCTTCCCAAATAATGAGCGGGAAGGGAGCCAACAACGGCGGGCAAATTTGAAGGGGGACAGCTAGTACAAGCTATCCTGACAAAAGTGGTCTTCGCCTACGAAAAGCTCTGGTGGTGACGCCGTCTTGAGCTCCACGATGACCTCCGTCTTGCCGTCCTCCCGGTCTTGGTCTCGTTGCACCAATATAGCAACCTTTGCCTGATGCCTCGGTACTCCTCGCCTGCGCTGGCTTCCTTAGCACCAAAGAGGAAAGAAGGACGCTGCGCGCGCTGGAGCCCGCCTGGTGTCGATCGTCATGGCTCGCGTCACAAGGGCCTCGTGAGGTTTCCCCCGCCTTGATATCTCCGCTCCTCGTGAGCCTTCCTGGCTTGGCTGCTCCTGAGGAGGCCTTGCATCGTCCGCCTCGCAAGGCTTGGCCCCTCGCGAGGGTCTTGAATGCCTTGTCAATGAAGATGGGCCGTACGGCCTGCAAGCTCAGCCACGCCGTGGGCCGCAGGTAGGCAAGTCTGGGGACCCCCGTTCCCAGAACGCCGACAGTAGCCCCCGAACCCAAGGTGCGCTCGGGCTTGGCTTCACGGCGAAGCCAAGGGTCAAGTTCGGAGCACCGCAGGCCCCAAAAGCCTGCGGCCTTGGTTGACGCGTGGAGGTTGATTGGACGTGGGCGTCTCCGCTTCCCCACGCTGCCTCGGCAACTGCTTGACCTGACAAAAGGCTGGCGCAGGCAGCACTTGCCTTCATTGCTTCTTCCTTGCCTCGCTCCAGATCCCCTTTCTTGCTCCTCGCCACCGCTACCTCCAGATCCGCTCCAATCTCACCCTGCACCCGCAATCCATGGGCCGCGCAAAGTCAAGACTTCCTCAGCACCGGCTTGGTATGAGCCGGCCCATGAGGCGCCCACCATCACGGAGAAAAGCCTCGCCTCCGTGCGCCTGCTGACGGCGGGCGAGGGCAATGAGTGGGGGCGACCAAGCTCCGGCTTGCCTCCGATGTGCCGGAGCCCGAGGGAAGCACCTTCTTCCCCTTCTTCTCGAGCGGTGTCGCCGTCGGGTTGGTTCCTCCCTTCTCTAATTTCTTTTATGAAGTCCTCGACCACTACGGTCTGCAGGCGTTGCATCTTCATCCCAACTCTGTCCTCCTCCTGTCCATCTTCGCCTACTATTGTGAGGAATACCTGGGCGTGATGTCGTCCGTGGTGTTACTGCGCCATTTCTTCTTCCTTCGTGTCAGCGAGGGTCACATCTCCGGATGCACTAACTTCGTCGCATGCGGCAAGGCCAACTCGATCTCGAGCACCGGGAAAGAGGGCCGACAACATCCGAGCCAAAATGTGTCATGATGGATGCCAAGCATGCTGATCCGCGCCTGGCGTTGCCAACGGCGGCGCCCTCTTCCAACGGGGGGTGGCCCAAGGCGGAGCTCGCCGATGAGCGGGCATCGCTAGTGTTGGGGCAGATGGTGACCGACCTGAAGCCGGGCAATGCAAGGGCGGCCAAGGTGACGGGGGTCATGCTCTTGAGGGAGTTCTTCCTGCTGCGAGTGGCCCCGCTCCAGGCGCGCGCGCGCCCCCTGTGGGAGCTTGAAGAAGAGGGAAATAAGGCCCGCCTAAGGCCGGTGGCCCTGCCTGACGATGAATTGGCTGCTGTTCTGCGCCTCATAGTTGGGGACAACCAGGAGTACCCGCCAAGCGCCTTCGTTCCCCTATTCCAGCGTAGGGATCGGGAGGAATTCGTCGCCTCCGGGCCGACCTTTGACGCGCGCAGGCTAGTGCCGCCGGCGCTCCCAGGGGCTCCTGCGGCGCTGAAACCGATGGAGGTGTCCTCTGACGAGTCCCGCGGGGAGGGGGAAGAGGAGGTGGACTCGGAGAAGACTCTGGAAGAGGTGGGGGAGAGTTCCCCTCTAAGCAAGGCCGCGATCCTCCTCGCCTTGCCTGACGACGCCGAGGTCGATGCCCGCCAGGAGGTGAGGGAGCAACCCCTCATCCCGACAAGGGGCAGGTCGTCGCTGGTGCCTCGCGATGCCGCCTCCGCCCCGACGCCTCCTGGCGCTGGCTCCGGCCCTGCCACTGCTTCGCCTGCTGCTGCCGAAGCCCGCACGCCTAGTCCCCAGGTCCCGACGCTTTCAGGCTTCAAGCTCCCCAAGTGGAAGGTGGAGTACTTCGTAGTGGACCGGTAGGTGCCTCGAGCTTCGCTTTATCCCTGCTGGTACTTGTTATTTCCTGACGCTCATCCTTGGTTGACCAGGCCGACATCTTCGGCGAAGAAGAGGAAGGAGGATACGGCGGCCGTGCCTCCCTCCGCAGAGAAAGGAGGCAGCAACGCCCGCATCTCCCCAGCCCAGTCATCCTCACGGGGCCAAGAGGAACATCGTCGCGTGTAATCAGCCCCCATGGCCCCGCTGGCTCCGGAGGTGCCGGCGCTCGGCGCGGCTGATGAGGTCCTAGCTGCTCCGAAACCCGCGATCTCCCAAGCCCTGGTGACGATGTCGCTTCCTCCCACTGCTGCACCTCTGCTCCCTGGTTCTTCTGCTCCTGCTGCTGCTTTGGAACGTGCTCTTTCGGAGATGACCCAGTTGCAGGCGGATCTCCTGAGCGCGGACCCGCTCCTTGTGTCCGGGCGCCTGGAGCTGGCCTCAGGCTGGCTCCACTCCGACTTGGCTGTTCGCGCAGCGCTGGGCCAGGCCACTGCGGCTTCTGAGAAGGAGAAGCAGAGTGCCTGCAATGCCGCAGCCGGTCGTGAGATGGCGCTGAAAGATGCCAAGGCCGCCCGTGACCGCTGCCAGGCGCTGGAGGATGAGTTGCAAAGCCTGCGCGACGAGCACGCCGAAGAAGCACGCTGCCGCCAAGCGAACGAGGAGGAGGTGAAGGCCCGGGAGGACGCCGTGGAGAACCATGATGCCGAGTTGGCAGAGTTGAGAAGACGCAGGCCGCCGAGCGGAGCCGGTTGGAAGGGCTGAAGCGGAAGGCGAAGGCGAGGGAGGCCGATCTTGACGCCAAGGCACGTGTCCTGGCCGAAGATCGCGCAGCCTTCGCCGACCTCAGGAGAGGTCTCGCAAGGCGCTGAAGACGCTCTACGAGCACAGCCTGGAGAAGTCGCTGGCCACCGACAAGGACGGCCCCGCCCGGCTGCTTCCTCTCTTGGTGAAGGCCCTTGAGGAGGTCGTTGATGGCCTCGGTCCCATGGCGGAAGCAGAAGCTTGCGTCCTATCTTCGGCTGCGCTGACTCGTGTCTTCAGCCACTTGCACCTTCGCGACCCCAACGCTTGCCTTGACGAGCTGCTGGAGCCTGTAGTTGAAGATCAATGCGAGGCCGCCGCCGCAGCTGTGCAAGGTCAGGTGGAGGCCTTGATGAAGAAGTTCCGCGGCTTTGTCTCCGCTCCTCTGTCCGGCGATGTCGCCGATCCTGTAGCTGGTGGTGAAGGTGAAGACAAAATTGCTCACGGGGGAGCACCTTCCGCTTGCGAGGGCGATGTCTAGAGGTGACCTGCGGCTATTCTTCCCATTCCGTTCCTTCAATATGTATCAGGCCTCATGCAGGCGTTTATACTTTTCATTTGGTATTGTGAGGACAATATGCTTGTAATATTTGCTTCGAGATTTTGCGATTTCCTTCCTATTTGCTTTGCGTTCTGCGCTGGCAGAGCCCGGCCCCGCGCATACCTCAACCACCATTGGGCCGACCGGAGACCAGGACGGACCAAGGAGTGAGGGGCTACGTGACCAGTTAGGCTCCTGAGTCACGATGCTCAGGTGTCCCCCTTGACGCGCAAACAGCTTATAGGGAGGGTTCGCGAGGGTAGATTAATGTTCTACGTTGGCAGAGCCCGGCCCCGCGCATACCTCAACCACCATTGGGCCGACCGGAGACCTGAACGGACCAAGGAGTGAGGGGCTACGTGACCAATTAGGCTCCTGAGTCGCGATTCTCAGGAGTCCCCCTTGAGGTGCAAACAATCTCCATACCTGCCCTCGCCGAGACCTCGGGAGGGGCGCGCGACGCCCAGGTCCGGGAGACCTGGTTGGGTGGCGTGCGCTCAGGCGTGACCTGAGCGCAGCCCACGTGCCCAGCCCCCTCGCGCGGCTCTCCCGAGGGAAGGCGTTGCGGTGAGGCTGGACGCTGAGCTCTGGGCTCCCTGAGGTTGGTACGACCGTGGGGCCACACTTAGTTGTTTATCACTAGCGCGGAGCATAGTGCTTCCGCTTGTGCACGGGCATAGCCGCTCCTCGGCAGTGTCGACAGCCAGCGTGGAGCATGGTGCTTCCACTTGTGCGTGGGATGGGGGGGCCCCTCCGGGAGGAGCCCCCGGGGCGTGTACAGCCCCGCCCTGACACGTGGCTTGCACGGCAGGGCTGCGAGGTGTATCTGGGCACTCGTGAGCCAGCGCGGGACTCACGAGGCCCTACCTCAAGGCGGGTTGCGCCTGGTCTTGAGTCTTGGTGACTGTATGTTCCTACGAGGCGGTTAGATGCAAGCACTCTACATCCTCAGGTCCCGGCCCTCGAGCGAGCTCAGCTGCCGCTGGTATGCCAGGTCGCAATGCCGTGGTCAAGGCCAGGGGTGAGGGCTGGAGAGCCAGTAAGAGCTCCTGAGTCGCGATACTCAGGAGCCCCCCTTTTAACGCGCAAGCTAATTGCATAGGATGAACATGCCTGTGGTGGGCGGCGATCGAGCAGGCGATAGGCGTGGGTAGGTTAATCATGAAAAGCAGATCAACTTAGGTAAATGCAGGAAGATACATGCCACTGGGTCCGGCCCGAGCGGCTTGGGGATGATGCAGCCCGTGGGCGCCCCCAACAAGGTAAGCTAAAGACATAAGCAAAAGGGATACATGCCATAGGGACGGACCCATGTGGCCTGGGAATAATGCAGCTCGAGGGGCGCTCCCAGCTAAACGAGCTTGGAAGATGTCACCTGGTTCTGTAGACGAAGTAGAGTTGGTGCAGCTGAAGGCGTGCGTCGAAGGGATGACTCCTCATGAGCCACCGGAGCCCTGAGCCTCGGGAGGCTCTGGGGGCTCGGGAGGTTCCTTGAAGACCGTTTCCATTTCCTCCAGGACGGCGAGGTACCTGGCCTCCTGAGCCGCCATGACACGTCGCATGTTGCGCTGATAGGCTGACGCCACGCTCGGCAAACCGAAGGGCATGCGAACATAGCTGTGTGGCGGGCCCTCACAGCGGCCCACACACGAAGGCCAGAAGCGCTCCTGAGATGCGGCCCTGTTGAGTCCGTGGACGTCAATGCAGACACGCAGCCCAGCATCCTTGCTAGGATGGGGAGCTGCGCCTCGTGAGTGGCTGTCGTCGCGCATGGCTCTTGCTTCTTGCAGTTCTTGAGTGGTCTTGGTGATGAACTCTTGAGTGGTGGGCACTCCTTGCCCTGTGCTCTCCTGAGGGTCATGTGCCGCGAAGCACGCCTCCAAGTGGTGCCCTAGCGCCTCCCTCGTGAGGTTGGCAAGGTCTAAGGACCTCCAGAAGAGAGCCCCTGAGCCCTGTCCGAGGAGGGTGTCGGGCGCGCCTTCCTATGCGATGGAGGGAGGCGCCCCTGGGACGGGCGCTGATCCTGACGAGGCTCCTGCCGCGTTGCCATCCTCCTGAGGTCCTGCGCGGCGTAGCTGCTTCTTCTTGGGGATGGTCTCCAGAGGGCCCTTGCTTCTGCTGTCGGGGTCGTTGATTGCTGCAGCTTGGAAGGCACGCTCGAGGGAGCACACCGCATCTCTCTCTTCACATGGGACCGTGATGATTCCGCCGCTTCCTGGCATCTTGAGGACGTTGTAGCCGTGGTGGGTGACTCCCATGAACTTGGCCAGGGCAGGATACCCGAGGATGGTGTTGTACGGCAGGCGGATGTGCGCGACGTCGAAGTCGATGAGCTCGGTGCGGTAGTTCTTGCGTTCTATGAAGGTGACAGGCAGGCGGACTTGCCCTATCGGTGTGGTGGAGCCGTCGGTCACTCCTGAGAAGGGCTTGGTAGGCTGGAGCTGCTCATATGGCACTTGGAGATTGTTGAACGTGTCGATGGACAGGACGTTGACCCCTGCGCCGCCGTCAATGAGGGTCTTGGTAACCTGCACATTGCTGATGACTGGGGAACACAACATCGGGAGGGCGCCAGCAGTGGCCGCGCACTTGAGCTAATCTGCCGAGCTGAAAGTGATGGCGCATTGGGACCACTTGAGCGGGCGCATGGCCTCGAGCTTGGGGAGCACCGCGTTCACCTCGCGAGTGAACTGTTTGAAGATGCGCTGAGAGGCTGGGGCCTGGGCGCCGCCGAAGATGCAGGCGACTGCGCGCGGCTCCTGTAAACCCCCAGCCCCCTCGTCCTGATAGTGGTCGTCGTTCCTTCTCGGTGGCGGCAGCGGGGGAAGACCGGTGTTGCCTTGGGGGCGATCCTCGTGAGGCTGGTCCCTCCAGGCGCCCTCACGGGGATGGTCCTGCCAGTGGTCCTCACGAGGCCTGTCACGCCACTCCTGGCGCGGGCCACGGTCGTCCCAGCGTCTGCCTCCACGTCCTCCTCCACGGCCGTAGCCCCGGTCGTTGCGCTCGGGGCATCGACCGAAGGGTCCTTCCCGTATGGCTCAGAGCTCTTGACAGTCGCTGGTGTTGTGGGTGTTCAGGTTGTGGAAGGCGTAGAACGGTCGGCCGTTCTTGGATGACTCGGGCTGATCACTTCCCCGCTTGGTGTCGGGTTCCGCTGCGAGCACCACTGCCTCCTTGCGCTTCACGTCCTTGGCCTTGGCCTTCTTCTCCTCCGCTCCTGCAGCTGGCAGCTCGAGGAGAGAGAGGCGCCCCTCCTTGGCTCTTGCGCACTTGGTTGCCAGGTTGAACAGCTCCTGGGATGTGCAGAGCTCCTCGTGGATGCCGAGCTCTTCCTTCATCTTGACGTCGCGGACACCGTCGGAGAACGCGGAGCTGATGGCCTCGTCCGTGACCTTGGGGATCTTGAGGAGGGTGTTGTTGAAGCGCTGGATGTACTTCTGTAGGGTCTCTCCTGGTTGTTGCTTGATGCGGCGCAGATCACCCGCGGCCGGCGGGCGGTCGCGAGTGCCCTGGAAGTTGGCGACGAAGCGGTCGTGCATCTCGTCCCAGGAGGAGATCGAGCCGTGCTACAGGTTCAGGAGCTAGGAGCGGGCTCCGTCCTTGAGAGCCATGGGAAACCAATTCTCCATGACTTTCTCGTCGCCGTTGGCTTCTTCGATGCTCAGCTCGTAGAACTGCAGGAACTCCGCGTGGTCGGCGGTGCCGTCGTAGCGAGGAGACAGGTCCGGCTTGAACTTGCCTGGCCAGGCGATGCTACGCAGCTCGGGGGTGAAGGCGCGGCAGCCAGCCGTGGTTGCTGGGGCCCGCTTTGGAGGAGGAGCTTGGTCTTGACGAGGTCCGCGCGGCGCCGCCGCTGGCGGTGCGCGGTCTTGACGAGGTGGCGCGGGAAGCGCGGGTGCAGCTTCTCGCGGCCGGGGGATTTCTTGGCAGCTTCTTTCTTCGCGCGCGGGCACCGGGCGTGGTGGATCACGCCGTGGGGCCGCGCGCCTTGGTGCCAAGGCACCGTCTTGGGGCAGAGGTGGTGGAGGTGCGCCATGAGCCTCATCGCCTGTGGCTGGTTGAGGGTGAGGCAGAGAGAGGGACGACACCGGAGAGCCCCCTGCGGCGCAGACAAGCTCGGCGACGCGGTCGAGCCACTCCTCGTAAAGGTCGTCGACGGGGCGGTAGCGCAGGAGTTCGTTCGCCGCAAGGAGCGCGGCCCGCGCCTCCATAGGAGTGCGGCGTGCGTGAGACGAAGAACCGACCGGGGTTAGCGATGGTGTGGCGGTGCGGCCGTCCTGCCACACCGAAGGATGCAGCGAAGACGCCTGCTGCTCGTTCCCCACCGGGTTGGTGGCAGCATTGGCGGCGGGAGACGGTGAACGACGAGGTGGCCCGCCGACAGGAGCCGTCTGAGCAACGCGGGCGGTGAGGGCAGCCCGACGCTCAGCTCGAGCACGGCGAGCGTCTCCCATGGAGACGACGGAGCGACGGAGCGACGATATGATGGAAGGGAAGCTACGGCGCACCCCTAGCTGGCGCACCAAATGTCGGATGTGGGGTTCCGGCAAACCCTTAAGGTTCGAACACTTAGGTGCGCGCGAAGTCTTTCCCTCCTACTGATCTACGCCCTAGCTCGCTAAGATCTCGCGGACGAACTCGACGAACTCGCAATCACAGAGAGACACGAGATTTATACTGGTTCGGGCCACCGTTGTGGTGTAATACCCTACTCCAGAGTGGTGGTGGTGGATTGCCTCTTGGGCTGATGATGAACAGTACAAGGGGAAGAACAGCCTCCTGAGGTTGAGGTGTTCTTGTGCTTGCGGACTTGTGCGCGTGAGAGCTGGATCAACTGCCCCATCTCCACTATGGTGGCTAGGCCTATTTATAGAGGCCCTGGTCCTCTTCCCAAATAATGAGCGGGAAGGGAGCCAACAACGGCGGGCAAATTTGAAGGGGGACAGCTAGTACAAGCTATCCTGACAAAAGTGGTCTTCGCGTGCAAAAAGCTGTGGTGGTGACGCCGTCTTGGGCTCCATGATGACCTCCGTCTTGCCGTCCTCCTGGTTTTGGTCTCGTTGCACCAATATAGCAACCTTTGCCTGATGCCTCGGTAATCCTCGCCTATGCTGGCTTCCTTAGCACCAAAGAGGAAACAAGGACGCTGCGTGCGCTGACGCCCGCCTGGTGTCGATCGTCATGGCTCGCGTCACGAGGGCCTCGTAAGGTTTGCCCCGCCTTGATATCTCCGCTCGTCGTGAGCCTTCCTAGCTTGGCTGCTCCTGAGGAGGTCTTGCATCGTCCGCCTCGTGAGGCTTGGCCCCTTGCGAGGGTCTTCAATGCCTTGTCGATGAAGATGGGCCGTACGGCCTGCTAGCTCAGCCACGCCGTGGGACGCAGGCAGGCAAGTCTGGGGACCCCCGTTCCCAGAACGCCGACAAACCCGGCGTCCTCTGTAAGGGAACCATAAGCCGGGGCTTGATGCCTCTTAGGATCTCTTGATTAGCTCTCTCAGCTTGACCATTGGATTGGGGTGAGCCACTGATGATACATCAAGCCGGATATGCTCACGCTGACAAAATTCTTTAATAGCACCCTTGGAGAGATTAGTGCCATTATCTGTTATAATGCTGTGTGGAAAGCCAAAACAGAAGATCACCTTCTTCATTAATTGAACCGCCGTGGCTGCATCACACTTACTGACCGGCTCTGCTTCTACCCACTTAGTGAACTTATCAACTGCCACCAAAAGGTGGGTCTTCTTATCCTTGGACCTCTTAGAAGGTCCAATCATATCAAGCCCCCAAGTTGCAAACAGCCAAGTGATTGGGATCATCCTCAGCTCCTGAGCCAGAACATGAGCTCGACGTGAGAACTTCTGACAACCATCACATTTTCTGACCAAGTCCTCAGCATCAGCATGAGCCGTCAGCCAATAGAAACCGTGACGAAAAGCCTTGGCTACCAGAGATTTAGAGTCGGCATGATGGCCACAATCTCCTTCGTGGATCTCACGCAGAGTCTCACAACCTTCTTTAGGAGAAACGCAACGCTGAAACGCCCCTGTAACACTGCAATGGTGTAGCTCCCCATTGACAATTGTCATTGACTTAGACCACCGGGTTATTTGCCTGGCCAAGGTCTCATCCTCAGGTAACTCACCCTGGGTCATGTAAGCCAAAAAGGGAACTGTCCAATCAGGAATAACATGAAGAGTCGCCACCAATTGTGCTTCCGGGTTAGGAATAGCAAGGTCCTCCTCCGTAGGCAACTTGACCGAAGGATTGAGTAGAACATCCAGGAACGTATTCGGTGGCACCGGCTTACGCTGAGAGCCTAGCCGGCTTAGGTTATCAGCCGCCTCATTCTTCCTTCGATCAATATGTTCAACTTGGTAACCCTTGAAATGACCTGCAATGGCATCGACCTCTCGACGATAAGCCGCCATAAGCGGATCCTTGGAATCCCAAGTACCAGAAACCTGTTGGGCCACCAAATTTGAATTGCCAAAGCATCTCACCCGGCTTAAATTCATCTCCTTAGCCATCTGAAGACCATGGAGCAGGGCCCCATACTCAGCTGCATTGTTAGTACAAGGGAACATTAACCGGAGGACATAAGAAAATTTATCACCTCGTGGGGAAGTCAAAACAACTCCAGCCCCAGAGCCCTCTAGATGTCTAGATCCATCAAAGTGAATAGTATAATATGTGTTATCTGGCTTTTCCTTCGATGCCTGCAACTCTGTCCAATCATTGATGAAATCCAGAAGTGCTTGGGACTTGATAGCCGTACGAGGCATATATTTTAACCCGTGAGGTCCAAGTTCAATGGCCCACTTAGCAACCCGGCCAGTTGCTTCCCTGTTTTGGATGATATCTCCCAAAGGAGCAGAGCTAACCACAGTGATGGGATGACCCTTAAAATATTGCTTAAGCTTCCAGCTTGCCATGAAAACCCCATACACAAGCTTCTGCCAATGTGGGTATCTCTGCTTGGACTCAATAAGCACCTCACTAATATAATAAATCGGCCGTTGAACCGGATATTCCTTGCCTGCCTCCTTCCTTTCCACCACGATGGCCACACTGACGGCCCGGCTATTAGCAGCCACATATAACAACAGAGGCTCTTTATCAAACGGGGGCAGCAAGCACGGGCATCTCAGCCAATTGTTTCTTCAGATCCTCAAACGGTTGGTCAGCAGCATCATTCCAAACAAAGTGATCTGTCTTCTTCATCATTTGATAGAGGGGATTAGCCTTCTCACCCAGCCGGCTTATGAACCGGCTCAGCGCCGCAATACGACCCACCAGGCGCTGAACATCATTAACGCACGCTGGCTTAGCCAATGAAGTAATGGCTTTGATTTTCTCTGGGTTAGCTTCAATGCCTCTGTTAGAAACCAAGAAACCTAAGAGCTTGCCTGCGGGCACACCAAAGACACATTTAGCCGGATTAAGCATCATCTTGTAGACCCGGAAATTGTCAAACGTCTCCTTTAAATCATCAATCAGGGTCTCCTTCTTTCTTGACTTCACCACAATGTCATCAACATAAGCATGAACATTGCCCCAATTTGATTGTGAAGACAATTTTGCACACATCGCTGATAAGTCGCCTGGGCACTTTTGAGCCCAAAAGGCATAGACACATAGCAGAAGGCTCCAAACGGAGTAATGAAAGTTGTCTTCTCCTGGTCCTTAACAGCTATCTTGATCTGATGATAACCAGAATAAGCATCCAAAAAACTCAGACGCTCACAACCCGCCATAGCATCAATGATTTGATCAATACGAGGGGGAGCAAATGGATCAGCCGGACAAGCTTTGTTTAAGTCCGTGTAATCCACACGTCCACCAAGTGCCATTCTTCTTGAGCACCAGCACCGGGTTAGCCAACCACTCAGGATGGAAAACTTCGACGATAAACCCGGCTGCCAAGAGCCGGGCCACTTCCTCTCCAATGGCCTTCCACCTCTCCTTGTTAAACCGATGACGAAACTTCTTAACTGGCTTAAATTTTGGATCAATATTAAGAGTGTGCTCAGCGAGTTCTCTCGGTACACCCGGCATGTCTGAAGGCTTCCATGCAAAGATGTCCCGGTTCTCATGGATGAACTCGATGAGCACGCTTTCCTATTTCGGATCTAGATTGGCACTAATACTGAACTGCTTCGACGAATCGCCAGGAACAAAATCAACCATCTTAATGTCATCTGCCGACTTAAATTTGAGTGAAGGATCCTGCTCTGTGGTTGGCTTCCTTAAAGACGTCATGTCTGCCAGGTCAACATTATCCTTATAAAATTTCAGCTCCTCAGCTACACAAAAAGACTCAGCATAAGCAGTGTCTTCTTCCTCACACTCCAAGGCTATCTTCCGGCTCCCATGCACCGTGATGGTTCCCTTGTAACCCGGCATCTTGAGCTGCAGATACACATAACAAGGCCGCGCCATGAACTTGGCATAAGCCGGCCGTCCAAACAGAGCGTGATATGGGCTGTGGATCTTGACCACTTCAAAGGTCAATGTCTCTGACCTAGAGTCATGATCATCTCCAAAAGAAACTTCCAGGGCTATCTTACCAACTGGGTAGGCTGACTTACTAGGTACCACTCCGTGGAAAACAGTGTTTGACGGCTTAAGATTTTTATCAGTCAACCCCATGAGAGGGAAAGTTTCATAATAAAGGATATTGATGCTGCTCCCTCCGTCCATGAGTACCTTGGTGAACTTATACCCTCCGACCTGAGGTGCGACCACCAAAGCCAAGTGACCCGGATTATCAACCCGGGGCGGGTGCTCTTCCCGACTCCACACAATGGGCTGCTCAGACCAGGGCAAGTAATGGGGAACCGCTGGCTCAACAACATTGATTGCCCTCTTATGAAGCTTCAGGTCATGCTTACATAAGCTAGTGTTGAAGACATGATAGTGTCCACTATTCAACTGCTTCGGGTTACTCTGATAACTAGACTGTTGCTGCTGCTGACTCCCCTGATTACTCTGCTGATTGTAACCACCCTGGTCGCCGTGATTGCCTTGATTTCCTTGGAATCCAGAGTTAGAGCCGCCTCCGCCGTAACCCGGTCCGTGAGAGCCGGATCCTGAGCCGCCACCTGGCCCACGACTGTCTTGAAAAAGATTGGAATTCTTGTACTCCATCATAATGTAACAATCGTTCCAGAGGTGCCTGGACGGTCTTTCTCGCGTACCATGTCTTGGGCAGGGCTGATTCAACATCTGTGCAAGATTGAAGCCGGATCCTCCGGTCCGTGGGGGCAGTTTACCCTTACGACGCTGACCACTATTCTGCGCATTAGTGTTAGCCACAAAGTCAAAACTATTATCAGCTTTGCGCTTACCGTTGCCTCCCTGGTTCGCCGGGTTATGCTGCTGCCCCTTGGTGTTGCTGCTCTTCTTTCCCTTTCCCGGCTTTTCATCATCAGACTCGGGGTCCTTGGTACCATCGGAGTCAGCATACTTAACCAGAGCCACGATGAGTGTCCCCATGTCATTGCAGTGGCGTTTGAGCTGCCCAAATTTCTGCTTTAGGGGCGTGAAACGACAATTGTTCTCCAACATCAACACTGCTGAGTCGGCATTGATGCGATCCGACGAGTGGAGGATTGCCGAGACCCGGCGTACCCAATGGGTTGTTGACTCACCTTCTTCTTGGACACATGAGGCTAAATCCACAATTGACATAGGCTCCTTACACGTATCCTTGAAATTCTGGATAAACCGGGCTTTTAACTCGGCCCATGACCCAATAGAATTGGCTAGGAGCCCCTTCAACCAAGTACGGGCCATTCCATCCAACACCAGAGGGAAATATTTCGCACACGCCGCCTCGCTAACATCTAGTAATTCCATGGCCATCTCATAACTCTCGACCCATGCCTCTGGAGGTAAGTCGGCCGTATAGTTAGGTACCTTGAGGGGACCCTTGAAATCCTTGGGTAGACATTCATCACGTAGAGCCGGCACTAAACACGGCACCCCCAAGTTCCTGAAGGTCACACCTGGCTCCACAGAAGTGGTCGGACACAATGGAGAAGGTTGACGGGCCGCATACTGAGCCGCCAGCTCGGCCTCCCGACACGCTCTACCTTGATCCACTACGTTCTGAGCATCAGCACCACCGCCTGCCGGGTTATGTTCGCGAGGCGGTTTATGGTTCTGCCCACTTCTTGACATAGCCGGCTCATCGATACGCCGGCTGTAACTCCGTCTTGGGCGAGGGGTAGAATGAATCCTGCTACGACTATAAGAATAAGCCTGCTGCTAAACCAACGCTGTCTGAAGAAGCTCTCTAGCCCTTCGTGTTTCAACCGCCGCCGGAGACTCGCGTTCAACCGGAAGAGCCGCCAATCGTGACGCCGCAGCGATCATGTTATCCAAAGGGTTAGAATAACGACCCGGTGGTGTCGGCACGTGTTGTGGCGGGATATTGTTCTGACGAGGAGGGTCCGTCGTCCGTGGCTGAACCGGCGTTCCCGTCCCAGGTGCTTCAACCCGGTTTACTACTGGCGGGTTACTGGTGCCTGCTCCTGGCGTGTTAAAGAGATTTCTTGCATCGTAAACCAGGGGTAGACGAGTCTGATGCCTCCTCCTCATGACTTCGTTTCAAGCGTTCTGATCTAGCATGAGCCGGTAAGACTCCGACTGAATCCGCTGTGCCTGAGCATCCAAAGCAGCCCGCTCCTTGGCCATCCTCGCGTTTTCCGCGTTTAGCTCCTCCTTGGCCTGTGCTATCTCATCACGCAATTTTGCGACCGCCGTATTATGCTAATCCTGATCCGCCGGGTTAACCACTGTTGTTAACAACGCTGTCAGGTTATCCGGCAAGTTAGTTAAGACCTGAGCCGCCGGGCGCACATGGCCTCCTGCCCCAGCAGCCGTTGCCGCTGCTGACACATGAATTAGTTCTGCTGCAGTCGACGAGTGCTGCATGGCTGGGTACCGGCCATGAAGATTGCAACCCGGTTTGGCGGCTTACAGGGGTCCGGAATACTGTCGCCATTGGAATAGCCCCCAAGCCGTCCGTCTTGCAGTTGATACAATGACTCGGTCTCATCGGTGGACGATTCACAATCAGAGTAAACAACTGTCTCACCAGCATACGCCGATCTATCCTCAGATTCCGCTCCATGGATGAATCCCACAAAGGCACGTTTCATGGCGGGCTGAACTCGGGCGGGTCTCGCACACTGAGCCGTCTCGATGATGTCGGTGCAGATGTCCAGCTCAGAGCCCGGTTCACCGATCTTGCCAATGAAGACTTGAATTCCGCCGAAGGGGACCCGGTACCCGTACTCAATTGAGCCGGCCTCGGGGCCCCAGTCTGCGTCATTGATGTAGAGCTTGCCGCGACGACTCTTGGTCATCCGGCCCACGGTGTATCCCTTGATCCCTTCAAAATTGCCCGCTAAGAACTTGAAACCATGGTGCGATAGCCCCACGGTGGGCGCCAACTATCGTGGAATTGTCACGACAGATGTCCTAGTGTGAGGACTTAGTCGTGGAGCCATCCCAACGAGATTAGCTTAAAGGGGTTAAACGGGACAAAGGACACGAGGAGTTTATACTGGTTCGACCCCTTGCGGTGAAGCTAAAGGCCTAATCTAGTTTGAGGTGGTATTGCTAGGGTTTCGATGACCAGGGAGCGAATCCGCTTAACCCGACTCCCGATCTGTTGTCTCTCATCCTAAGCCGCCCTAGGTCGTCCCCTTATATACACGGGTTGACGCCCTGTGGCTTACAGAGTCCCGGCCAGCTCATACAACGTGTCCGGCTCGGTGACCTTTCTTACATGCCTTACAATACAAGTCTAGATATACATGGCGGTTTATATTCATGGGCCTTAAGCCGTCTTCGGGCTTAGGCCCTCCACTAAGCCTACGTATGAACCGCCATCATTAATATCCTCTTGGGCTTCATTGAGATGAACCGCCATAGGGATGACCCGGCCCCTCCTGGGCGGGTCATACCTGATAGTCATATCCCCAACACGAAGGTCTACAAAGAACTACTCACGCGTTAACGAAGAGGCACCAATGGAAGTGGTGAACCCCTCCGTGATGGTGTCTAGATTGGATCTGGTGGTTCTGTACTCTGCGACGGCTGGATGAATATTTCTTCGACTCCCCTAGGGTTTGTGGATGTTTGGGGTATTTATAGAGCAAAGAGGCGGTCCGGGGGGCACCCGAGGTGGGCACAACCCACCAGGGCGCACCTGGGCCTCCTGGCGCGCCCCGGTGGGTTGTGCCCCCCTCGGGGCACCCCCCTGGTGCAACCAGGGCCCATTGCCTTCCTTCTGGCCCATAAAAAATCATCGTGGAGTTTCGTGGCATTTGGACTCCGTTTGATATTGATTTCCTGCGATGTAAAAAACATGGAAAAAACAGCAACTGGCACTTGGCACTATGTCAATAGGTTAGTATCAAAAAATGATATAAAATGACTATAAAATGATTATAAAACATCCAAGATTGATAATAAAACAGCATGGAACAATCAAAAATAATAGATACGTTGGAGACGTATCAGCATCCCCAAGCTTAACTCCTACTCGTCCTCGAGTAGGTAAGTGATAAAAACAGAATTTTTGATGTGGAGTGTTGTTCATCAAGTCATATCATATTCTTTTCTTTACAGCATGAACATTTGGACTTTTATGTGATTCAAAGCAATAGTCTAGTTTTGACATAATAATTTAGATACTCAAGCGTATCAACAAGCAACCATGTCTTCCAAAATATCAATGCTAAAATAAGTTATCCCTAGCCCATCATGCTCAAACATTGATCCATTCATGAAACACACTAGAATATTAACTACACCCAATACTTGAGCACGATCATATTGCCTCCTAGTTGGTGCTTTTTATGAGAGAAGATGGAGACTCAAAGTAAAAATAAAAATTGCATAAAGTAAAAGAAAGGTCCTTCGCAGAGGGAAGTAGGGATTTGTAGAGGTGCCAGAGCTCAAAGCGAAAAGATTAGAGATAAAAACATTTTGTGAGGTGTATCCATCCCACCAATGAAAACGACTTAGAGCTATGATCACTTTCCATGCTAGATATGCCATAGGCGGTTCCCAAACAGAAAATAAAGTTTATTCCTTTTTCCACCATTCTTTCACTTTCCATGGCTAGCCGTATCCACGGGTGCCCTCCATACCAACACTTTCCAAGGAATTTATTATTTCACAACATAAAGTAAATATTTTTTTGCATTTCGGGACTGGGCATCCCTAATCCCTTTGCCTTACTCTCGTGCAATGACAAGTGAATAAACACTCATCGTGAGAATAACACATCTAGCATGGCAAATATTAGCCACCCGTTACCGTTCCGTGAGCGAAACAAATACACAAGAGAAGTTTATTTTGAAAATTAGACATGGCACATACAAATTTTCTTAGAACGGCGAAAGAATACCGCAAATAGGTAGATATAGTGGACTCATGTGGCAAAACTGGTTTAAAGGATTTTGGATGCACAAGTAGAGGTCGTACTTGGTGCAAAATGAAGGCTAGCAAAAAGATTGAGAAGCGACCAACAAAGAAATGAATAATCTCATAAGCAAGCATTCAGCATAATTAACACCGAATAATGCACCACAAGTAGGATATAATTTTCATTGCATGATTATTGACTTTCGTGCATGCATAGGGAATCACAAACCTTAACACCAATATTCTTACTAGAGCACAATTACTCATCAACATAACTCACATATCACATCATCATATCACAAAACTATTACTAAGAATCAAGTTTATTTTGTCCAATGATCTTCATGAAATTTTTCTTTTTCTTTATCCTTCTTGGATATCTATCACTTTGGGACTAATTTTCATGTGTTGCTTTTCATAAGCTCAAACAAATATAAGTGAAGATCATGAGCATAACAAATTGTCTTTCTCTCAAAATAATTTAAGTGAAGCAAGAGAGAATTTCTTCAAAATTTTACTAACCCTCAAATAAATCTAAGTGAAGCAAGAGAGCATTTCTTCAAAAAAATAACAAAGCACACCGTGCTCAAAAAGATACAAGTGAAGCACTAGAGCAAGTCGTAGCTCATAAAAGATTTAAGTGAAGCAAAGAGAGCAATTCTAACAAGTAATGATATAATTTTGGATCTCTCAAATAAGTGTGTCTAGCAAGGATTGATGACTTAAAACACAAAATAAAACAAGCAAAGACTCATATCATACAAGACGCTCCAAGAAAAACACATATCATGTGGCAAATAAAGATATAGCCTCGAGTAAAATACCTATAGTTGTTGGAAGAAAGCGGGGATGCCACTCGGGGGCATCCCCAAGCTTAGTTGGTTGCTCATTCTTGGATAATAGCTTGGGATGCCGGGGCATCCCCAAGCTTAGTTGGTTGCTCATTCTTGGATAATAGCTTGGGATGCCGGGGCATCCCCAAGCTTAGGCTCTTACATCCTTCCTTCATCCATCGTAAGATAACCCAAAACTTGAAAACTTCAATCACACAAAACTCAACAAAACCTTTGTGAGATCCGTTAGTATAAGAAAGCAAACCACTACTATAAGTGTTGTATCAAACCAATTCATATTTTGTTTTTGTATTATATCTACTGTATTCCAACTTTTCTATGGAAAAAACTCATCAAAGAAAACCATAGAGCCATCAAAATAAGCACACAACACAAAGAAAACAGAATCTGTCAAAACAGAACAGTCTGTAGTAATCTGACTTTGGCGAATACTTCTGGAACTCAAACAATTCTAAAAAAATAGGAAGACCAGGGTAATTTGTATATTAATCTTCTGCAAAAAGAATCAGGGCAAAATCTCTTTTCTGTTATTTATGAAAATTATTTTCGTGAGCGCAAACATTCTGTCTTTTTCAGCAAGATCAAACAACTATCATCCAAGAAGATCCTGCAGGCTTTACTTGGCACAAACACTAATTAAAACACAAAAAGCACAATCATACCAGTAGCATAATTGTGTAAACATACAAGAACAGAAAGCAAAAAGCAAAAATAAATTGTATTCATTGGGTTGCCTCCCAACAAGCGCTATAGTTTTACGCCCTTAGCTAGGCATAAGGCAAGGATCTAAGTTTTGTCTTCTTTGGTTCGAGATCCATAAGATGCCCTCATGATTTATTCATAAGGTGGCCTGATTTTTGTTCTAGGAAAGTTTTCCATACCTTTCCTCAAAGGAAATTGTAACTTGATATTGCCTTCTTTCATATCAATCACGGCACCAATAGTGCGTAAAAACGGTCTACCAAGAATAATTGGACAAGACGGATTGCAATCAATATCAAGAACAACAAAATATATGGGCACATAATTCCTATTTGCAAGAATAAGAACATCATTAATTCTTCCCGTAGGCTTTTTAATAGTAGAATCCACCAAGTGCAAATTCAAGGAACATTCTTGAAGATTGGTAAGACCAAGCACATCACATAGAGATTTCGGAATTGTAGAAACACTAGCACCCAAGTCACACAAAGCAAAACATTCATAATTTTTAATCTTGAATTTGATAGTAGGTTCCCACTCATCATTCAATTTTCTAGGAATTGAAACTTATAATTCCAACTTTTCTTCCAAAGCTTTCATCATAGCATCAACAATATGTTTAGTAAAAGCTTTGTTTTGTTCATAAGCATGGGGTGAATTTAGCATGGATTGCAACAAAGAAATACAATCAATCAAAGAGCAACTATCATAATTAAAGTCTTTCTAATCCAAAATAGTGGGTGCATCACTAGCTAAAGTTTTGACCTCTCCAAACCCACTTTCATCAATTTTCTCAACAAGATTTTCACCCTTCGAAATATTGGGATGCCTTCTACCCAAAGTTGACTCTTCTCCAGTCCCTTTTTCATAATTCTTAATTTTATTAAACAAGGAATCAATAGAAGAAACACCAATCATTTTAAGATCTTCATCATTTTTGCAAGAATAATCACTAGAAAAAGCTTTCTCTAAAAATTCTCTTTTAGCTCTCAGCATGGCAGTTCTTTTCTTACTTTCATCCATAGAAACATAGAGAGCTTTAATTGATTCATCAACTTTTGTCATAAAAAATTTCAACTTGAGATTTTCCACATCATGAGCAATTCTATCAACACTTCGACACAAATCATCAATCTTATTCAACTTTTCTTCTATGGATGTGTTGAAAACTTTTTGCGTATTGATAAATTCTTTAATATTGTTCTCAAGATCAGAGGTATTCCTATTATTAGTAAGATTGATTTCCATAGGAATTACCATAATTATTAGAGGAATTATTAGGAAAAGGCCTAGGATTAAAATTGCCTCTATAAGCATTGTTTTTGAAATTATTGCGAGAGATAAAATTCACATCAATGGCATCACTATTTTGCTCAATGAAAGTAGACAAAGGCATATCACTAAAATCAACAAGAGCACTTTTAATAGCAATCAATTTCATAAGAGCATCAACTTTATCACTCAAAGAAGAAATTTCTTTAACCGAATTAACTTTTTTACTAGTAGGCGCTCTTTCGGTATGCCATTGTGAATAATTTTCCATGATATTATCAAGGAATTTGGTGGCTTCACCCAAAGTAATTTCCATAAAAGTTCCACTCGCGGCGGAATCTAAAAGATTACAAGAAACAAAATTCAACCCCGCATAAAAATTTTGTATGACCATCCAAAGATTTAACCCATGAGTTGGGCAATTCCTTAGCATCATTTTCATCCTTTCCCAAGATTGTGCAACATGTTCATGTTCAAGTTTCTTGAAATTCATGATCCGGGTTCTAAGGGAAATAATTTTGCGGGCGGAAAATACTTGGTGATAAAAGCATCTTTGCACTTGTTCCAAGAATCGATACTATTGCGAGGCAAAGAAGAGAACCAATTTTTTGCAGAATCACGAAAAGAAAATGGAAATAATTTCATCTTGACCACATCATTGTCCACATCTTTTTTCTTTTGCATATCGCATAATTCCATGAAGGTATCGAGATGGGACGCGACATCCTCATTAGGAGTATCGGAAAATTGGTCTTTCATAACAAGATTCAGCAAAGCAGTATTAATATCACAAGTCTCCGCACTAGTGGCTGGAGGAGCAAGCAGAGTGCCAATAAAATCATTGTTGTTGGTATTTGGGAAATCACATAATTTGGTGTTCTCTTGTGTCATGATGACCACACAAGAAGATTGCACTCAAAAACTGATCCGGCAAGAAAACGGCGAACGGAAAAGAGAGGCGAATAAAACGGCAAATTTTTGTGAAGTGGGGGAGAGCAAAACGAGAGGCAAATGGCAAATAATGTAAATTGCGAGGAGATGAGATTTGTGATTAGGAACCTGGTTATATTTAAGATCCTCCCTGGCAACGGCGCCAGAAATTCCCTTGATGATGTTTGCTAAGACTACGTCGGTGTTTCCCCCAAGAGGAGAGGATGATGTTTGCTAAGAGCACAGCAACGGTAGGTATTTCCCTCAATAATGAAACCAAGCCATCGAACTAGTAGGAGAACCAAGCAACACAACGTAAACAGCCTTTGCACACAAATAACAGCCACTCGCAACCCGACGTGTTAAAGGGGTTGTCAATCCATTTCGGGTAATGGCGCCAGAAGGCACGAAGACGGGAGAAAATTATAATAGTTTGAAATAATAGATCGCAAATAAAATAAAGTGCAGCAAGATATTTTTGTATTTTTAGTGTAATAGATCTGAATAAAAACGAAAAGGAAAAATAGATCGCAAGGCAAATATATGAGAAAGAAGACCCGGGGGCCGTAGGTTTCACTAGTGGCTTCTCTCGAGAAAAATAGCAAACGGTGGGTAAACAAATTACTGTTGGACAATTGATAGAACTTAAAATAATCATGATGATATCCAGGCAATGATCATTACATATGCATCACGTCCAAGATTAGTAGACCAACTCCTGCCTGCATCTACTACTATTACTCCACACATCGACCACTATCCAGCATGCATCTAGTGTATTTAGTTCATGGAAAAATGGAGTAATGCAATAAGAACGATGACATTATGTAGACAAGATCCGCTTATCTATATGGCGGTAGATATAGATATCATCTTTTTATCCTTAGTAGCAACAATACATAGGTGTCGGTTCCCTTCTGTCACTGGGATCAAGCACCGTAAGATTGAACCCACTACCGGGCACCTCTTCCCATTGCAAGATAAATAGATCAAGTTGGCCAAACAAAACCCAAATATCGGAGAAGAAATACGAGGCTATAAGAGATCATGCATATAAGAGATCAAAGAAACTCAAATAACTTTCATGGATATAAAAAGATATAACTGATCATAAACTCGAAGTTCATCGGATCCCAACAAACACACCACAAAAAGAGTTACATCATATGGATCTCCAAGAGACCATTGTATTGAGAATTCAGCGAGAGAGAGAAAGCTATCTAGCTACTAACTACGGACCCAAAGGTCTACAAAGAACTACTCACGCATCATGGGAGAGGCACCAATGGAAGTGGTGAACCCCTCCGTGATGGTGTCTAGATTGGATTTGGTGGTTCTGGACCCTGCGGCGGCTGGATGAATATTTCGTCGACTCCCCTAGGTTTTGTGGATATTTGGGGTATTTATAGAGCAAAGAGGCGGTCCGAGGGGCACCCGAGGTGGGCACAACCCACCAGGGCGCGCCCTGGTGGGTTGTGCCACCCTCGGGGCACCCCCTGGTGCAACCAGGGCCCATTGCCTTCCTTCTGGCCCATAAAAAGTCATCATGGAGTTTCGTGGCATTTGGACTCCGTTTGATATTGATTTCCCGCGATGTAAAAAACATGGAAAAAACAGCAGCTGGCACTTGCACTATCTCAATAGATTATTACCAAAAAATGATATAAAATGACTATAAAATGATTATAAAACATCCAAGATTGATAATAAAATAGCATGGAACTATCAAAAATTATAGATACGTTGGAGACGTATCACCCCCTGACCTAGATCTTCCTCCTATATATTCACATATATTCCAGAACCACCAGAAGCATCCATGAAAACACTTTTCCACCGCCGCAACCTTCTGTTCCCCTGAGATCCCATCTTAGGGCCTTTTCCGGCATCCTGCCGAAGGGGGATTCGATCACAGAGTGCATCTACATCAACTCTATTGCCCTTCCGATGAAGCGTGAGTAGTTTACCACAGACCTACGGGTCCATAGCTAGTATCTTTATGGCTTCTTCTCTCTCTTTGATTCACAATACCATGTTCTCCTCGATGTTCTTGGAGATCTATCCGATGTAATCTTCTTTTATGGTGTGTTTTTCGAGATCCGATGAATTTTGGATTTATGATCAGCTTATCTATGAATATTATTTGAATCTATTTTGAATTCTTATATGAATTATTTGATATCTTTGTATTCCTCTTTGAATTATCGGTTTGGTTTGGCCAACTAGATTGGTTTTTCTTGCAATGGGAGAGGTGCTTAGCTTTGAGTTCAGTCTTGCGTGATTTCACCCAGTGACAAAGTAGGGGTAGCGAGACACATATTGAATTGTTGCCATCGAGGATAAAAAGATGGGGTTTACATCATATTGCATGATTTTATTCCTCCCCATCATGTCATCTTACTTAAGGCGTTACCCCGTTCTTTATGAACTTAATACTCTAGATGCATGCTGGATAGCGGTCGATGTGTGGAGTAATAGTAGTAGATGCTGGCAGGAATCGGTTTACTTGACACGGACATGATGCCTATATTACATAATCATTGCCTTGGATATCATCATAACTTTGCGCTTTTCTGTCAATTGCTCGACAGTAATTTGTTCACCCACCATATTATTTGTTTTCATGAGAGAAGCCTTCCTCTTACTTTTTGTTTGCTTGGTCACATTAATAGAAAAAGGACATATATGTGCACATATTTGGGTGATATTATATGCCCACTGTGAGATGGGAAGAGAAAGAAAAGAGAGCCTAAGAGTGGTGGGCATGGGAACTTGATGGAAGGATAAAGACCTCAATTCCTTGTCTAACATGGGAAGATGCTTTTTTTTGTTTCCTGATGGCTCCCATGCCTATTGTTCTTTGGTGTTCCTTCCTCTTCCTTATGGATCACACACCATAAAAAGGATTCATAATATAATGCGAATGCATTCAAGTTCATAACCTTGCATAGTACACTGCTATTTTCTATGTTTGTTTGTTTCTTTGGCATGCCTTAATACATTCATAAGATAAGATATCAGCTTAACAGCACCACTGGTGTATACTTGATAATTTAGTAGCTCTATACTTCATTTTCAGGCTCTACTAGCACCACAAAACACATGAAGACATGTAATTTACCCATCTAATAGTGTATATATATGAAGTACACATCACAATATCCGGAAAAGGGCTAGTTAGTCGTAGAACCATAAACAAGCACACTTTCAGACTTATTCAGATGAGAGAGACCTAAAACTTTAATACGTATAATGATACAGATTCTTCACCAGTTCCCTTATGTTGAACTCATGTGGTAGACAAAATCATAGCAATGATAGACAACTATTAACCATTGTACTTAAGAGTCAGAGTAGAAATTCGAGTGAGAAAGATGATAATTAGCTAACAAAACATTTAACAATACATGCATTGTAGATTTCTTTACCATCAATTAGTATCCACCATGTTAAATGAGTTGAATCAAACAAGTCGTTCCTCGATACTTCACACATGCACATAGCAAACTAATGAATATATGTGCATGCTAGCAAGAAAAAAACACACTGTAGATTGATACATATGCAGGCTAGCAAGAAACAACTAATTCAAAAACACAAAACTCCAATGGAATCTGTACATGATCATAAAAAGATGTTTTTATAGATTGTTTAGACCTGCGGGATAAGATTTATTTCCTCCACTATAGAACCTTGATGGGTGTTTGTGTTGCAACCTGGGTGATTTAATCCTTCTAGTGATGTTTGCCGAGCTACAAGGTCATAATTGCGAAGTACTTCAACTAGTGGAAGAGGTACTGAAATTTCTTCAGGACCATGTTCTTTGTGTCTCAACCTTGTCCTGAAAATACTGTGTGGTTCATCGTGTTTCTTAGGTTATTCATGCTAAATCGTTGTGTAGAGTGAGTTTAGATAGGATATATTACCATTTTACCTTCATTTATTTTCCTCGTAAGGGTTGTGGCTGATGGTTTCCTTCGAGATATGTTTCCCTATATTTCACTCCCTCCATATACGTCGTTCTGTACAACCTTCAGAATTATGATAGTAAATTACTTGCGGAACAATAGCCCTATCCTTGTACATACTTTTTCTATCGATAAATTGTCCTATATACGTTTAGTTTTGCTCACATGAGGTCCATAGGATATGGGCTAATCATATTTATCATCTGTAATAGTGCAGCTCATCTCTGAAGTACCTTGTGTACCAATTCGTTGTCACTTCAGGCTTCCTTCCCCAATGTTATGTAATCTTTCACAGTTTAGTTAGAGGAGTTTAATTTGTCCAATTTCATATTATTTTTATCTCATAAATTCTTATCGCTACACATTTCCATACTTTATAAATGCACCTGTTGTTACATATATTATGTACCTCTATCAAATATGGGTAATAAAGGTAAGTAGAAGAGATCTTGACATAGGTCCCTTAAATTAAGAACAAAGGATAATAGGACATGGCCAGTGATTATGTAGCCCCATTATCGCTGACTATAGAAATGTACCCACATGCACCAGGTGTCTTCATTGTTTTCTCCTCTAAGGTTCTACATATTCAGCACCACCCATTATTTGTACTCAAACCTGAAACACTTTTTCCATCATTTCAAGCCTTGTCTTCAATGTTTCGTTTCGTTAGATTTGTAGGACCTATACGTAAGAAGTGAAGAGGAGAGACCTCAAAAGCAGCGGGAATAGGAACATGGAGGAAAGCCCTGCTTGATTGTTTGTATCTCTAGTGTCGGGATGCAGATATTTCACATGGATCCTTCCGGCTGCCTCCCATTCCTACCATTCTTGTGCACTCATTAATCTCTGATGGAGAAACCATAGACATGCGGCGACATATTTGGATAACATGAGACCTTTAAGGCGTGCATGAAAGAGGAAGAATAAAGGGCCAGGGAATGAGAACATGGAGGAAATCCTAACTTGCTCTATTTTCACCTCTAGTATTGGAGGTGATAAGTTTGGTGTTTCCTGATGCCTCCCAATCCTATTATTCCAAATCATTCCTTCCTCTTCCTTTTTTGGATTGTTTGATTGCTTATTCTTAGAAACCAACAATATGTTTGCACATATTTGATGAAAAAACTCAAAAGTGAGCTAGGAAGAGGAAGAAAAAGATGGTGTAAGAGCACTGGGAATGAGAACATATAGGAAACCTAATTTACTAGTTCTTCACCTCTTGTCTTGAGGTGGAAATTCAGTTTGGCACTTCCCGATGCCTCTCATTCCTATTATCCTTAGGCGTTTCTTCATCTTCCTTTTTATTTGCTAAATCACTTTAGTAGGAAAAGAAAAAAACATACATATGCATCTATTCATATGATATGGGATATCGATTTTGAGACATGAAATGGAAGAAACGAGGACCTAAGAGCAGTTGGCATGGGAACTTGATGGACGGCTAAATCTCTACCACTTCTTGGTCAATGTAGGAAGATTCTTTGGTTGAGTTTTCTTGATGCCTCCCATGCCTATTTTTCTTTGGTGTTCCTTTCTTTTCCATTTGGGTTGCAGAACATGAAACAGATTCATAGCATAATATGATTTGATTCAAGTTCATTTAACCTACATAGTTAGATTGCGAAATTCTGTGTTACACGACACACATGTTTAGTTCCACATTATTCCGAACATGAGTCGTTATCATGTAAAAAACATTTAATCTACATTTCAAGTATTATATATACGAAATATACATCTCTATATCTGTAAAAGGGATTTGCATAAATATATACAAGCACATTGTCAGACTTAACAAGATTAGACACACAATGTTAACACATACAATGGTACAATTTTTCACTAGTTCCTTAAGTTGAACTCATGTCGAGACTAAATCACATCCATGACAGGTACTTAACTGGCAGACAAAACATGTAACAATATGTGTACTGTAGATTATTTTTATTACAAATTCCTAAAGAGTTCACACATGAGAGCAAACTAATGCAAGGCTAGCAAGAAACAACCATGACTGCAACATGATATATCTGCAGTTTCAAAAATCATAAACTCCTCTAGACTTTGTACACTAGATCATAAAAGGGTGCTTTTTTATATATTGTTTATATCTGTGGCACAAGGCTTATTTCCTGATTCCTGGATCTTGCTCGATGTTTGTATCAACCAAGGTGATTCTATTGGAGGGATGGTGGTTGTGCTACTAGGTTGAACTAGGAAGTACTTCGACACGTCAAACAAGTACTATCCTATCTTCAATGTCTTGTTCTTTTCTTTGTTTTTGAACCATGTCTTAAAAATACTATGTTGTAGTGGGTTTGGACTGAATATGTGATAACTAGACCTTCATGTGTTTTCCTCCTAGGGATCAAGGGCGATGGTTTTTTGGAAGATATGTTTTCCTATATTTCTCTCGTACCATGCAATTGCATAAAGCCTAAAGAAAGTACACTAAATTACTTAAAGAACAATAGGACTATGCAAACTATATCTTGATTTTGCTGATATGAGTGATGTCTAATCATGTGGCAATCACATTTTGTCATCTGTAATAATGCAGCTCATGTCCGAAATAGCTTGTGTACCAATTAATTATTACTTTGGTGGTTCTTTTTCACTGTTTTAAGTACTATTTCATACTTAAGTGGGTTTAATTTATCCAATTTAATATTATTTATTTCCTCATAACTTCTTATTCCGGCATATTTTCACATTATAAATGCACATGTATATACAGATATTATTCTAAAAGAATGTTGGTATTGATGTTATGTACCGGTTTCAGATATGGGTAATAAAGGTAAGTAGAAGAGATCTCTACCCAGGTGCCTGAAATTAAGAGCCGAGGACCATAGTATAGCGTCGGTGAATATGTGGCCCCACTATCATTGATTATAGAATGGTGCCCACATGAAACATGTGTCTTGATTGCTTTATCCATCAAGGTTCTGGATATGTTGCACCACCCATTATTTATACCTCAAAGCTTAAACACTTTGTCAAACATTTCAAGTTTGTTGTACGAGAGTTTTTGTTTACGTACATTAGTAGGCACTAAAAGTAAGCCAGGAAGAGGGAGAAAGAGAGCGGTCAAGAGCACTGGGAATGGGAACATGGAGGAAAGACCTTCTTTTTAGTTTGCACCTCTAGTGTTGGCGGTGCAGATATTTCACATGGATCCTTTCCCAATGCCTCCCATTCCTACCATTCTTGTGCACTCCTTCCTCTTCCTTTTGGCTTACCGAATAGCTCTGATGGATAAACCATATACATGTGTCCACATATTTAGATAACATGAGACCTTGAATGTAAGCCTGGAAGAGGAAGAATAGATGGTCTTAGAGTAGTGGGAATGGGAACATGGAGGAAAGCCTAAATTGCTTGGTTTTAACCTCTAGTGTTGGAGTTTAGAATTTGGTATGGTGTTTTACGATGCCTCCCATTCCTATTCTAAAGCATTCCTTGTTCTTTCTTTTTTGGCTTTTTTTGTTGTTTCAGCTTTGGAAAACAACTATATGTTTGCACATATTCAATGAGAAATCTCAAAAGCGAGATAGGAAGGGGAACAAAGAGATGGCATAAGAGTAGTGGGAATGAGAACATAGAGGAAACCCTAACTTCACTGGTTCTTCATCTATTTTCTTGCGGTGGCAATTCAGTTTGGTATTTCTCGATTGAAAGTGCAATCATGCCCTTGCATCGTATTTTGATGTTGATGACAATATGCATGCAGGGGACTGACTATGTTTGTCAAGTATATCTGAAGCGTTAGTCCCAGAATTCTGATGTGTGTGTGGATCACGGAGGTATGGAATTGATACGACTCAAGGAAGAAGAAACAAAGAGGTCTACGGGTCTTGATTTTGTTTATTCTTGAGTATAGGGATCCCGCACTATTAAGAGGGGATCGGTAGGGTTACTGAAAGATATGCTCAAGTCATTGCAAATTTCTTTTCTCTACTATTTGGCCAAATCTCCTAAATTACCATCTTATTCCAACAAAAGAGTGTTCAATAATTTTCACACATCCTCACACTCATTGTCTGTGATAAGGGCATTATGCTCAGGGTGGCTGAATGTCCAGGACCTAGCCAGAAATCTGGCCAGCACAACACAGAAAATACTATTTTTCAATGTCCTAGACGGCCGAATGTCCGGCCGTCCGCCAGATGTCCGGACATCCTCTCTCGGATGTCTGGGGCCTCCCATGATACCCGACGCCTTCTATCCAGGGAAGCCACGCGTTTCCATAGTATGGTGTCCGGATGTCCAGGCGTTCACGTCCTGCCGGATGTTTGGGGTCACCCCGGATATCCTTCTGGCCATATCTAGTAACTTGATTATTCCGGTGCGTGCTCACGTTGGATGTCCGGCACACGGCCGGATGTCCGGGCCTGCTTGAGATGACGGATGTATGGGCACGCCTCCAGAGGTCCAACCTCTCTGTTTCACACATGTGAAGTGTATTTTCGTATGGCTATCTCTCTATGCCGAATGTGCGGCCGCTAGCCCGGATGGCTGGCCCGGCACATGCACTTACATTACAATGGCCATATTTTCACCACCACCATATATAGCCTTCTTCCACTCTGGGAGAAGGTTGACCATTCACTTTGAGCTAACCCTAGAACACATTTCACTCTCTCTCTCTCTCTCTCTCTCTGAAACTCATACACCAAATCCTAGATCCCGGAGGAACTTGAGAGAGCTCTCAAGAAGTTGTCCAATCAAGTGATAGATCCACCCCTTCCCCTTCTCTTGACCAAAAGAATTTGTGATTTGAGCAAGTCTTGAGGCTTTCCCCATCATTCTTGCTACTCTTGGAGGTTGGAGACTCCTAGGCGGTAGGAGTTTTTTTGGAGAGGAATCGTTCATTATGATTACCCTTGGAAAGTTTGTGAGGGTTTGAAGACCACCCCAAGGTCCACCACTAGTGGCTGGGAATCACCTTCGTGGCGATATCTCAAAGAGAGAATAGGGTGAGCCTTCGTGCTGTTGGTTTACCTCCATGTTAACATCCACCCCTTTAAACGGCGATGTAGCTTCCCTCAAAGGAAGTGAACATCGGCATGCATCCTCATCTCTCGGAGTTGCGGTTATTCCTAACGCTAGCTCCCTACTTGTGGTTATTTCTCTCTTAGTATTTACTTGCTTTATATTGTGCTTAACTATCTATTTACTTGTTGTAGTTGTTCACCTTGCTTAGCACTAGAACCACCTTTGCAATTGTTAGGTCCACTTTCATCTTCCGCAATATTGCCTAAAATTGCTAATTAAAATTTGTAACTGTACCTATTCACCCCCTCTAGGTCCATCTCGATCCTTTCAATGATGCCTCTCATTCCTATTATTCCTATGCGCTCCTTCATGTTCCTTTTGTTTGCCAAATCTCTTTAGGAAATATAAAAACATACATATGCATATCTTCATATGATATGAGATTTCCATTTTGAGACATGAAAAGGAAGAAATGGGACCTAAGAGTAGTGGGCATGGGAATATGATGGAATGCTAAAGCTCTCTCAGTTCCTAGTGCAACGCTGAAAGAGGCTTCGGTTGAGTTCTGATGCCTTCCATGCCTATTGTTCTTTGGTGCTCCTTGCTCTTTCTATTTGGTTGCAGAACATGAAGTAGATTCATCATATAATATGATTTGATTCAAGTTAATTCACCCTACATAGTTAGATTGCGAATTTTTGTGTTAAATGACACACATGTTTAGTCCCAGATTGTTTTGAAAATGGGTCCTTACCATGTCAAAACAATTAATCCACCTTTCAGGTTAATGTATATGAAATATACAACTCTATATATGAAAGAGGGCGTTCGTAGAACAACTTTAACACATAGAATGGCACACTAGTTCATTATGTTGAACTCATGCTAGAGACTAAATCACATCAATGAGACACCACTACCGACCAATGTAGTTACGAGTACGAGACTAAATCAGAGATCAAAAGATGGTAATATGCATAGAAAACATGTAACGATATGTGCAATGTAGATTATTTTTATCATCAATTCCTAAAGAGTTCAGACCTGAGAGCAAACTAATGGAAGGCTAGCAAAAAAGAACTCTGAATGAAACAAGATATATCAACATTGAAAAATCTTAAACTCTAATAGATTTCGTACACTTGATCATAAAATGGTGTTGTTCTTTTATATATTATTTTGGTGTGTGGGATAAGGCTTATTTCCCGACTCTTGAGCCTTGTTGTCTATTTGCATCTCAACCTGGACGATACAATCCTTGGAGGGATTGTGGACAAGCTACAAGGTTGAACTCGGAAGTACTTCGATGGGTGGAAGAAGTACCATCCTTTTTGGGATCTTTTTCTTCCTTAATTTGTCTCCGAACCTTGTTCTGAAAATATTAGGTGTATAGTGAGTTTAGACAAAATATGTGATAACAATACCTTCATGTGTTTTCCACCTAGGGATCAAGGTGATGGTTTCTTTGGAGATATTTTTCCCTATATTTTCTCGTGCCATGAAGTTGCGTACAACCTCCATAATTTGAATACTAAATTACTTAAAGAAGAATAGGAATAGACACGTTTTATCATGATAAAAAACTAAATAAATTCCGGTCTTGATGATATGAGTGATCTCTTATCACGAGTTAATTACATTCTGTCGTGTAGCTCATGTTTGAAGTACCTTATGTTCCAATTTATTATCACTTCGGTGGTTCTTTTCCATTGTTTTTTTCAAGCTTACTTAAGAGGGTCTAAATTTTCTAATTTCATATTGTTTATTTGATCATAACTTATTATTCTGACATATTTTGACATTAAAAATGCAGGTATATAAAGATATTATTCTAAAATAAGGTTGGTATTGATATTATGTACCAATTTTGGATATGGATAATAAAGGTAAGTAGAAGAGATCTGTATGCAGGTGCCCGAAATTAAGAGCTAAGGACCATAGTATAGGGCCGGTGAATATGTGGCCCTATTATCATTGACAATAGAATGGAGCCCACATGCACCAGGTTTATTCATTGCTTTATCCTTCAAGGTCCTGGATATGCTGCACCACCCATTATTTATACCTCAAAGCAAAAACACTTTGTCCAACATTTCAATCTTGTTGTACGAGAGTTTTTGTTTAGTTACATTTTTAGGCACTAAAACTAAGAGGGGAATAGGAATAAAGAGAGAGCTCAAGAGCACCTATAGTGTTGGGGGTGCATATATTTCAGATGGATCCTTTCCCGATGCCTCCCATTCCCACTGTTCTTGTGCACTCCGTCCTCTTCCTTTTGGCTTATGGGACAGCTTTGATGGAGAAACCATATGCATGTGTCCAAATATTTGGATGACATGAGACCTAGAAGGCGACCCTGAAAAGGGAAGATTGTATGGTCTTAAATTAGTGGAAATGGGGACTTGGAGGAAACCCTAAATTGCTCGGTTTTCACCTCTATTGTTGAAGGTTAGAATTGAGTATGGCGTTTTCCAATGCCTCCCATTCATACTATTCTAAAGCACTCATTCCTCTTTCTTTTTTTGGCTTGTTCTGTTGCTTTAGCTTAAAATCAACTATATGTTTGCACATATTCAATGAGAAATATCAAAAGCGAGCTAGGAAGAGGAAGAAAGGGAGGGTGTAAGGGAAGTGGGGATGAGAACATAGAGGAAACCATAACTTTAATGGTTCTTTACCTCTTTTCTTGAGGTGGAAATTCAGTTTGGCGTTTCCGGATGCCTCTCATTCCATTGTTCTTAGGCGCTCCTTCCTATTCCTTTTTGTTTGCTAAATAACTTTAGGAAATAAAATAAAACATACATATGCATATATTCATATGATATGAGATGTCCATTGTGAGACATGAAAAGGAAGAAATGCGGACCTAAGAGTCGTGGACATGGAAACATGACAGAATGCCAAAGCTCTGTAACATCCTGGTTTTTGGCCCTTTTATTTTTCTTGTTGATTTATTGGTTTTTGCTTTGATTTTTCTTTTTGGAGTGGATCTGTGGCCTTGCAGCCTGGGAGATCATCATCATCTCTTCTCCCAAGTGACTCATTATCCTCAAAACTTTCCCTACATCAAGTTGATGTCTGCTAGGACTACGTCGGTATTTCCCCAAAGAGGAAGGGATGATGCAGCACGGCGACGGTAGGTATTTCCCTCAGTGATGAAACCAAGGTTATCGAAACAGTAGGAGAACCAAGCAACACAACGTAAACAGCACCTGCACACAAATAACAAATACTCGCAACCCGACGTGTAAAAGGGGTTGTCAATCCCTTTCGGGTAGTGGCGCCAGAAATTGCCAAACGGATGTGAGAGAGTAGTAAATATTGATAGATCGAACGCCAAATAAAATAAAGTGTAGAAAGGGATTTTTGTATTTTTGGTTTAATAGATCTGGAAATAAAATTAAAGGAAAATAGATCGCAAAGGCAAATAATATGAGAAAGAGACCCGGGGGCCGTAGGTTTCACTAGTGGCTTCTTTCGAGAAAAATAGCAAATGGTGGGTAAACAAATTACTGTTGGGCAATTGATAGAACTTGAAATAATCATGACGATATCCAGGCAATTATCATTATATAGGCATCACGTCCAATATTAGTAGACCGACTCCTGCCTGCATCTACTACTATTACTCCACACATCGGCCGGTATCCATCATGCATCTAGTGTATTAAGTTCATGGAGAAACGGAGTAATGCAATAAGAACGATGACATGATGTAGACAAGATCTATTTATGTAGAAATAGACCCCCATCGTTTTATCCCTAGTAGCAATGATACATACGTGTCGGTTCCCCTTCTGTCACTAGGATCAAGCACCGTAAGATCAAACCTGCTACAAAGCACCTCTTCCCATTGCAAGATAAATAGATCAAGTTGGCCAAACAAAACCCAAACATCGGAGAAGAAATACGAGGCTATAAGCAGTCATTCACATAAGAGATCAAAGAAGACTAAAATAACTTTCATGGATATAAAAAGATAGATCTGATCATAAACCCAAAGTTCATCTGATCCCAACTAACACACCGCAAAAAGAGTTACATCATATGGCTCTCCAAGAGACCATTGTATTGATAATCAAAAGAGAGAGAGGAAGCCATCTAGCTACTAACTACGGACCCGAAGGTCTACAAAGAACTACTCACGCATCATCGGAGAGGCACCAATGGACGTGGTGAACCCCTCCGTGATGGTGTCTAGATTGGATCTGGTGGTTCTGGACTCTGCGGCGGCTGGAATTGATTTTTGTCGACTCCCCTAGGGTTTCTGGAAAATTTGGGTATTTATAGAGCAAAGAGGCGGTTCAGGGGGCACCCGAGGTGGGCACAACCCACCTGGGCGCGCTTGGGCCCCCAGGCGCGCCCTGGTAGGTTGTGCTCCCCTCGGAGCACCCCCTAGGTGCTTCTTCGGCCCATTGGATGTCTTCTGGTCCAAAAAATTCTCCAAAAAGTTTTGCTGCATTTGGACTCGTTTGGTATTGATTTCCTACGATGTAAAAAACATGCAGAAACCTACAACTGGCACTTGGCACTATGTCAATAGGTTAGTACAAAAATGATATAAAATGACTGTAAAATGATTATAAAACATCCAAGATTGATAATATAACAGCATGGAACAATCAAAAATTATAGATACGTTGGAGACGTATCACATGTCATTTCCATTCTAGCTCAACCCTAAAATTCTTTTTCTCAGGAATATTCCCTTTTCTATTAAAGGAATAACCCTGTCTGCCCTAGGTTGTGAAGCAAACTATATTTTCGTCACTACCAAAATTCCCAAATAATTCTCATAATTTCTTTGGGTCATATGTTGCTCAAATATGCCCAAACTTTCCTGTCCTAGCCCAAAAATAATTCTCCAATATTTATTCTTCATTTCTGTCCAATGTGGCTTTGTGTGAAGGAAGTGCCACTTATCCTTTCTTGATTCCCCCAAACTTTTTGGGAATGCTTTTACATCCAAAATCATTGCCTCATGAAAAAATTCAACTTCATTTGCCTAGCCAACTTCCTTCAGTGATTTTTCAAAGTTTCCGTCACACAGAAGGCATTGTGAAGGAAGTACTAGCTAGGAGTTCCCAAATGAGTTGAAATTTTGCATGCTTCTTCATGTGATCATATCATTACTCTCCTCCAATTTTCAGCTCCATCCAATCATCTATATGAGCACAACTTCAATTCTTTGATTCTGTGAATATTTTCAGGTTGTGAAGCAAGTATATTTTATATTGCTTTATTTTGGCTGAAAATTTAATAGAGCATTCTCATGACCATAAAACCTCTCTCCACCAATATTGGGATCAATTCATCAAGCCCATATTTCTCTAGAATTTTTGCAAGTTTCTGGACAGAGAGGACGTTTGTGAAGCAAGTACCATTTTGGCTTGTCCATTTGGTATGAAATCTTTACACCATCTTCTTATGACCATATCATCATGATCTACCAAACTTTAGCTCAAGTGGCTTCTTCATTTGAGTGCATCATCTTGATCTCTTTTCTGGACCATTTTGGTCAGTTGCAAAGCAACTATATTAAGCCTTGGTCCATTTCTCCTCAAACTCCCCAGGATTGTAGTCCTTCCTATCCTAAACCTCCCTGACATCTTGTTTGTATCTTAACCTCACTAAGTTGATCACAGTTTCATGATATAGTTTGCAACAGCTAACTTCAGAGCTTATTTCTAACCCAACCACAGTGCCACATTTCTTTCTCTATCACCTCAGTTGCAACCTACCCTGGAGGGACTACACCCTAGACATCATTTGGCCGACCATGTGGCGGTGTATGCACTAGTGCACGCGGTGACCACTGACTTGGCATGCAGTCCGCGCGTCCAGTACGTCGTTTGCTTCGGGCTCCTCCTCTGCTCTGCGTCTCATCGAGCATGGGCGTGTCTCCCAGCTCGCTCTCGCCGTCATTTTCTTTCCGGACCCCTCTCCCCTTCGGAAACCTCCTCACCGACGCTCGCCGCCGCACGCCCACGGGAGCACAGTGGCCGACAGGGCCTTAATGGCGCCTGTCCGCTTCCTTCCCGTGCCCCTTGGCCCCCTCTGCCTTGTGAGCGTTCCCTGTGCCCCCTCCCGTTCTACCATCGAGCGAGCTCATCCCGCCACGCGTATGCGGGCATGCCCGAGCCGTGGCCACGTGTCCGCGGTCACCCCCTCTACACACCACCGGCCTCCACCCACTCCCAGTACCCCGCCCAGCCACTCCGGCGAGCTCAAAGACCCTCCTAGTCCTTCCATTGCCGCCTCGGCCGCCGGCCTCCTCCTCTCAAATTCGCGGCATGCCGAGCCCCTCCCCTCCTCATTCCTCCACCAGAGAGCTCCACCACCACCCCGAGCCACCCCAACACATCTCCTTCTCCTCCGGTGGCCATTTGCCCCGAGTTCACCGATGGCCGAAGCCTTCTTCCGCCGTAGCCGACGCCATGTCCTCCCCCGCGCCCTTTGGCGAGCGAGACCTACCCTAGGCGACGCGGCTCCGTCTCCTGAGCCCGTGGGTAGGTCGGGCGCCGCCTGCAGTGGCCCGTGCTGCCGGCGAGCGCCGTCGGGGCCAGTGCTGCCCTTTGCCCCACGCGGCATCGAGGGAGGTTGAAGAAGCAGCCAGCTCGGCGGGGTCTGTCGAATTCAGGGTTCCGCAGACCCTTGAGAGGTTTGAACTCTAGGGTGCGTGCGAAGAACTCGTCCTCCCCGGTCCGCCCGCTCACCGAATCCATGGCCTAGCTCGATGAACCCAACGAACAAGAGACACATCAGTTTATCTTGGTTCAGGCCACCTTGCTGTGTAATACCCTACTCCAGCTTTGTGGTGGATTGCCTCGAGGGGCTGAGGATGAAATAGTACAGTGGCGGAACAGCCTCAGGAGGTGAGGCGTTCTTGTGCTCGACGAGCTAGTGAGCTGGTTAGGGTGGAATCGATCCGTCCCCTCTATGGTGGTGTCTAAGTCCTATTTATAGTGGCCTTGGTCCTCTCCCAAATGTAGGCGGGAAGGGATCCCGCAACGGCCAAATTCGAAGGGAGACAACTTGTACAAGCTATCCTGACAAAAGTAGTCTTCGCCTGCAAAAGCCTCTGGTGGTGACGCTGAGGTGGGCTCCGCGATGACTTCCGTCCTGCCGTCCCGACGGTCTTGGTCTTGTTGCACCGATATGGAAACCTTTGCTTGATTCCTCGGGACCCCGCGCCTATGCTTGCCTCCTTAGCACCAAAGAGGAAACTAGTACGTTGCGCCCGCTGGCACCCGCCTGGCCTTGATCATCACGGCTCACGTCATGTGAACCTCGCGAGGTGCAGCTTGCATTGATATCTCTGCTCCTCGGGAGCCAGCCTAGGGAGGCCGCCCCTAGGGAGGTCTTAGTGTCATCTGGCTCATGAGGCTTGGCCCCACACGAGGGTCTTGAATTTGTTGTTATTGAACCTAGGCCATACCGGGCCATCGACGGAGCCATGCCATGGGCCGCAGGCAGGCAAGTCTGGGCACCCCCAGTCCCAGGACGCCGGTAGTAGCCCCCAGGCCCAAGGCGCGCTTGGACTTGGCTTCGAGGCGAAGCCAAAGGGCAAGTGCGGAGCGCCGCGGGCCCTAACCACTTGCGGCCTAAGTCGACGTGTGGCGATTGGTGGGACGTGGGTGTCTCCGCTTCCACGCTACCTCGGCAACTGCTCCTGGCTGATAAAAAGGCTGGCGCCTTCCGCGAAGCCTTCATTGCCCTTCCTTCGTCTAGCTCCAGATCCCCTTCTCCTCCTGCTCAGAAAACCTCCAGATCTGCCAATCTCATCGCAAATCAGCGACTGATGGCCACTGATAAGGCAGGATCCTCCGCCGTGGCCAGGCTTCAAGCCTCCTGGTTTGAGCCAGCTTTGAGCGCGTCCACCCTCATCGAGGAGAAGCACCTTGCCACCATGCTTCGACTGACGGCCGATAGCAGCAATGAGGGGGGAGAGACGGTGCTTCGGGTCGGCTCTGGCAAGATGGGAACCTTGGGCGGCACCTCCTACCCCTTCTTCTAGGACAACGTCTTCGCAGGGCTGGCTCCCCCCTTCTCCGGCATGTTCTACGCCGTTCTTCGCCACTACAAGCTCCACGCCCTCCATCTTCACCCCAAATCCGTCCTCCTCCTGTCAATCTTCGCTTTCTACCGCGAGGCATTTGTAGGGGTGATGCCGTCCATGGCGCTGCTCCGCCACTTCTTCTACCTTTGGGTTAACGGCTCCCAGTGCTTAGGGTGCGCCAACTTCGTCGCAGCCAATGATAGCAACACGATCTCGCTGGCCGGGTAGAAGGTGGAGGTCTTCAGGAATAGGTGGATCTTCATGGACACCAAGCACCCCTGGCTGGCACTGCCGACCTTGCAGCCGATGCCCCTGGAAGGATGGACTCACGAGAAGCTCACCGATCCCAGGGCGGAGCCGTTGCTGGAGAAGATGGCAACAGACCTAAAGACTGACGACCCGAAGGCGGAGAAGCTGATGGGGGCCATGATCATCAAGGAATTCCTAACGTAGCGCCTAGCACCGCTCCAGGAGATGACCTCCGGCTGTGCCCGGATGACTTGTCCAAGGAGAAGCTAGACCGGATTGTGCGCAACCTGCTTGGGAAGGATCAGGGCTGCCCCCCGGACTCCCATCTTCCGCTGTACCGCTGCCCGGATGGGGAGAAGATTGACGCCACCATGCCTGTCTTCGACGAGCGTGCACTACTAGGGTGTCGCGACTGGTTTTTCAATAAAAATAATTATTGAGAAACCAATCCCTTTTACGGACCAGTGAGGAAGAATTCCTTCTCACTGATAGACAAAACATTGGTCACAGAAGAAAAATACCAGGAGTACTAAATATAATACAAGGTTGAGCAGGGACTGCCCAACAATTTATTACAGGCACGCCGATAAAACAATACGGCGGGTAGGGTGGCAAACTACTAACTCACGATAAAAACGGTGGTGGAGATATCACCGCGGGGCGAGTGATATGACTCCAGAAGACTACAACTCTTCGAGCGTCGGAGTGAGGCTCGAGAAGACTTATTGCGGGTGGCGGAAGCGTAAACAACATAAGTGACCAATATCCGGGATCGCGCAGGACTGACTGGGACTCCTCTAGGCGTCGGACGCGCTATCAAACTCATCATCCAAGAGATCGCCTTCGTCAACATCTGGCCAAATCAACAAGCCAGGTGAGTACTATGAAGTACTCGCAAGACAGTTCGGACATAAGGTATAACAAACGCAAACATGAAGCATATGAATAAGTTAACCAGTGTGATCAGACATAGAGATAATAAATACTGGGTGCCAAGCGAGGGTCTGAATGACGCCTCGAGCGGAAACTTCAGAATAGTAATACTGGTGCCAAACGAGTGTCTGAAAGACTCCTCGAGAGGAAAATGCGGAATAATAATACAGGTGCCAAACGAGTGTCTGAAAGACTCCTCGAGCGGAAAATGCGGAAATACAATGCCGCAGTCGGGCGTCGGGGCGACACCACATAAAGGGCTTATAACAGAAAGTAAAGACAGTGCATGCCGCAGTCAGACGTCTGAGCGACATCACATAAAGGGCTTATATCGAAAGTGAGAAACGAGTACACGCCACAGTCGGACGTCTGCGCGACGTCACCTAAAGGGCTTATATCACAACTCATTAATACAATAGCTCGGAGACATAATTTATCACAAGCATGAGACACAAAAATAAAGTTAGTCCATCAACTGGAATAACAATAAAACTGAGATTTTACCGCTTGAGCTTGTTTAGCGGGAGCAAGATTTTCACACGGATAGATTTGGATGTAAAGTCTACATTACTGATCATGGATACGATGATTTGGAAAGAATTGACTCTGCAGAGTTTGTACTTAACCACTGCCAACGGATTTCAGTAGTCACGGGGACTAGTTCCGTCTACGGTGTTCTGGAAGGAACACGTCTAACCAGTACACACCCAATTCAACCATCCGAAGCCAGGGATCACCCTCGGCAACATTCAGGAAAAACCCTGAGTCGGGGAGGCTACAACCTCGCGTAGCATGGGATCAAATTTCTATACGCGCGCTATAAGGGGGTGCCCCCCTCTCGGTCCCAACCGGAAACACCCATGCCCCTGACCGAATGACTGGCTTTAATCCTGGGCCAAGGTACCATCATCCCGGCCTCTCTGTTTGGTGTGTACACGGAAAGAGGTTACCAACTTACTAAACCGTATCCTGGCAATGAGACATGTGGTAGCACGGAAAGGGGAAGGGACGATAACACGGCTCCAACCATGTTAACGTCGGGAAAGTCGGATGACACAAGGCTGGCATGCTACAACAGTACCACCTCGCTGCCCTTCATGTCACCACATGATTAGGCCACCTCTCATCAGAGGTCATCGCAACCTTGGAACATGCGGGAAAAGATCGATAACGTGGCTCCAACCACGTTAACGTCGAAGAAAGTCGGATGACGCAAGGCTGGCATGCTACAACAGTACCACCTTGCCGCCCTTCATGTCACCACATGATTAGGCCACCTCTCATCAGAGGTCATCGCAACCTTGGAACAACCGGGTCGTTGCCTTACAAGCAACTAGGTATTTATCGACCCTCACATGCCACGCACAAACTTTCACATGAACATGCAAAACATCTGCCATATCAAATGTTCAAACATGCTTGCCTGGTTCGGAGAAGTCGGAGTCTAGCTCGGCGAAGTTCGCGGCTCCGTCCCCTCTCCCGGAACCTACGGCAATCACAAAACGGGGTACTAACGTGAAAACCAACACATGCACAGAAACTTTGCCAAATATTTTCAAATAAATCCCATAAAAAACTAGACAAAATTTGGAGATTGACAAAAAAAGAATCAGTCAAAAATACCTTTTCATTAAAAAGTTATAAAGGTTTCTTTCCAGGGACCTTTCTGTAATGAAACAGAAAAGTTCCAGGGTTTTAACTGAGAAAACAGAAAACGGTTCGTTTGGAAATGCGCAAGCGCAAGAGAGAAGACGTATTTTGCCCGAAGGCGCCAACAGAAAACGATTCGAGGAAATAAAACAGAGGCTGACACGCGGGGCCCGCATGTCAGGTTTGAAAGCTCGCCGGCGCCCGAAGACGGCGGTGGACGCCGGCGTCGAACCACGGCGAGTTAGGAGAAACGGAGGGTACCAAGAGCTTCAGTGTCTTCTTCCGCGTCGGTGGGTGGTGGACTCGTCCAATGGGGAGCACCACGTCGACGGCGACACTATCTCCGGCGTACGGCGGTTCGGGTGAGGTTGGGGAACTCCGGTGGAGGGCTGCAAAGTACGAATTGAGGCGCGGGTCAGAACGAGGGATGCAAGGAGAGGCTACTGGCAAGAGAATGGAGACTGCGGAGCACACACGGGGGCGAATCGGGTCGGATCCCGTGGCGGATCGCGGCGGCCGGAGTCGAGGAAGGAGACCCCCTCGCGGCTCTTCCAGTGGCTGGGCGTGCTCTAGGGGAAGTGTAGGGCTGGTGGGTGCTCGAGTTGAAGCTCGGGGCCCCTATTTATAGGCAGCTCGACGGGGTGGCCGTGAACGGAGAATCTCCGGCGAGCGATTACGGCGGAGCAGTGGGTTGTCAGGGGGTTTGAGCGGTCGAGCAGCATCAGTGGCTGTTACTGGACTCGATTTGCAGCTGAACGGGGCTGGTCTGGGTGTAATGGCGTCTGTCCACGGTGAGGTGACCGCACGGGCTCAACGGCGGCAGAGAGCGCGCTCCACGCCCTGGGGTTCACGACGAGTGCGGCAGCGCATTCGGGGGAGTGGACGGCCACGCGGCGGGCTCCGGTGGTTTGGGCGGCGCTGGGTGGAGTCGGCGGCGCCGTGTCTCCCGCTGGCGTCCGCAAAGCCACCGCCGGCGTCGGTCATGGGGCGGCGCACCTTTTGCTGCTCGTCGCCGACGCCCGCAAGGTGCCAGGCACTCGTGCGGTGCAGGAACAAGAGGGCGAGGACGAGGAGCAAGGCGACGCGATGGCACTGGCGAGATCGATGCCCTGTTCTGAAGAAAACGACAGTAGCCACTGAACTGAATCTCTGAATTTATCTGAATTTGACATGACCATGCACTGCAGGTGTTCGACAGTAGGTTTTGGTAAAGAAATAAATTTTTCTGGAGCTGTAACTTGGTGAGATGATCACTCAAAGCACCCAGGGGCTGCATGAATTTACTTGGAATTTTTGGAGAAGGTTTTGAATGAATTTCACCAAATTTGGCAAATCTGGTCCAAACTTGCAGCTGATGTAGTTTGAAAATTTTGAACTGGAGACCAGTGGATCTTCATGGTTCTAGGTTGGGGGTTCAAAGGACTAGGAGGGGGAAGAAGTTTGGGGCCAAAAATCAAAACAGAAAGAGGAGTTCCTTTGTAAACCTCCAAGTGCTAGAAGAGAAGACAGAAATTTATTTGAATAGAATTTGAATGGAAATGATCACATGGGGAGGTTCAACTTGCTGGATTTGATGCAAATCATGGTCCAAAGGTGAGGGAAAGGTTAGGAGAGAGCATTTGCACTAATGCCATGGCAAGGAGGAATTGTTGAAAGTGGCAAAAGACTTTCCAAAAGCCATAGTGCATAATTCAAGAAGATTTACCAAAGGTTATTTTCCCAAATGAAAAACCATTTTGTCTTGAGTCCAAAAGAAAGCAAGAACCTCCAAGGTCAAAGGCAGATCTTGGGTGAATCCAAATAAAATTTTTGCCATAAAGAAAATATATGAGAGGGAGAGTTCTCTTGAAGAAAAATTTTAAATCACTCCCTTCAAGTCAAATGAAACCTTTTGAAAAATCCAATAAAAACTTGGGTGTCACAACACCTACCCCCTTAGGAAAAATCTCGTCCTCGAGATTTCTGCTGATCCTCAAATAGATATGGATACTCTGCTCGGAGGAAATCCTCCCTTTCCCATGTGGCTTCATCCTCAGTGTGGTTGCTCCACTGGACCCTGAAATTTTTGTCGTTTTCTGACGGGTCCTCCGTTCAGACTCTTCTAAAATCTTTACTGGCCTTTCTCTGTAGGTGAGATCTGGTTGCATATCAATGTCCTCATGAGGTACATGTTTCTCCGGGTTACTCAGACATTTCCTCAACTGCGAGACGTGGAATACGTCATGGACGTCTGACAGCTCTTTGGGCAGGTCTAGTTGGTAGGCTACCGTGCCTCTTCATGCCTTCACACAAAATGGTCCAATAAATCTTGGGGCTAGTTTCCCCTTTATTTTGAACCGTTGCAGACCCCTCATAGGAGATACTCGGAGGTATACGGAATCACCAGGTTCAAAGCTGACCTCACGATGCTTCTGATCATAGTAGCTCTTTTGTCGGCTCTGTGCTGTCTTGAGTCTGTCCCTGATTTGTTTAACCTTTTCCTCGGCCTCCTTAAGCATATCTGGGCCGAAGATACGGCTGTCACCTGTTTCTGACCAATTCAATGGGGTACGACACCTCCGTCCGTACAATGCTTCAAAGGGTGCCATTTGCAAGCTGGCTTGGTAACTGTTGTTGTACGCAAATTCGGCATAGGGCAAACTCTCTTCCCAACTGGATCCATAGGTGAGCACACAGGCTCTTAGCATATCCTCTAGGATTTGTTTTACACGTTCTGTTTGTCCATCTGTCTGAGGGTGGTATGCTGTACTGAAAGCCAGTCGTGTGCCCAGAGCTTGTTGTAGGTGTTCCCAAAATTTGGAGACGAATTGGGTGCCTCGATCTGATATTATAGTCTTCGGGACTCCATGCAAGCAAACTATACGGGAGACATAGAGTTTTGCCAGTCTTTGTGTGGAGTAGGTAGTCTTTACGGGAATGAAGTGAGCAACCTTGGTTAGTCGGTCTGTGATGACCCAAATGGCGTCATTTCCCCGTTGTGATCGGGGTAATCCGACAATGAAGTCCATTCCGATTTCATCCCATTTCCACTCCGGTATTCTGTTTGGCTGGAGTAGCCCTGCTGGCTTTTGATGCTCGGCCTTGATACGCTGGCATGAATCGCAACAAGCAACAAATGTGGCTATATCTCTTTTCATACCGTGCCACCAAAATCTTTCCTGGATGTCCTTGTACATTTTGGTTCCTCCAGGATGTATCGAGTATGGAGCGGTGTGGCTTTCCGTCAAGATGTTGCTTGAGTTCCTCAATGTTAGGTACGCAAAGTCTGTTTCGGTACCACAATGTTCCTTCACTGTCCGTGACGAATTCTGAAGTCTTACTACGGTTCATTTTCTTCTTTATGCCTTCCATACTGGGATGCCCCTGTTGAGCCTTCTTGATTTGTTCCACTAGGGTGGGTTGTATCTCCAGGTTCGATACGGTGCCCTCGGAGACTAACATCATGTTGAGCCGAGTGAACTCTCGCTGAAACTCAGGCCTCAAGTTTTGCTGACCGTCACTGTCCGGGCTGGGGTTTCGACTAAGGGCATCGGCTACTACATTTGCTTTTCCAGGGTGGTAGTGGATGCCGACGTCATAGTCTTTGACCAGTTCCAACCAGCGTCGTTGGCGTAAATTCAGCTCTGGCTGTGTGAAGATATATTTGAGGCTTTTATGGTCCGTATATATTTCACAGCGATTTCCCAACAGAAAGTGCCTCCACTCCTTGAGTGCATGTATAACTGCTGCTAGCTCCAGGTCATGTGTTGGGTAATTTTCCTCGTGTTTTCGCAGTTGCCTGGAGGCATATGCGACAACCTTGCCGTCTTGCATTAGTACACATCCGAGACCTTTTCGGGACGCGTCACAATATACTTCAAAACTCTTGTGTATGTCTGGCACAGTTAAGACTGGTGCGGTTGTCAGCTTTTTCTTGAGTTCTTGGAAGCTCTGCTCGCATGCTTCTGTCCATACAAATTTCTTGTCCTTCTTGAGTAACTGTGTTATAGGTTTTGCCACAGTGGAGAATCCTTCAATAAACCTCCTGTAATACCCGGCCATTCCTAGGAAACTCCGCACATCTGTAACATTCGCGGGTGGCTTCCAGTCTAGTATGGCCTTGACTTTTTCTGGGTCTACGGCCACGCCTTCTTGGTTCAAAATATGGCCCAAGAACCCAACTTGTCTTAGCCAAAATTCGCATTTGCTAAATTTGGCGTACAACTGATGTTTCCTCAATTCTCCCAAAACAATTCTGAGGTGCTCAGCATGCTCTTCGGGTGTCCTTGAGTAAACTAGAATATCGTCAATGAATACCACCACAAATTTGTCCATGAATTTCATGAACACTTTGTTCATGAGGTGGACGAAGTATGCGGGGGCGTTTGTTAGACCAAAAGGCATCACTGTGAACTCGTATAGCCCATATCTGGAAGTGAATGCTGTCTTGGGGATATCCTCTGTTCGTACCTTCAGTTGATGGTATCCTGATCTCAAGTCAATCTTTGAAAATACTTTAGCTTGTGCGAGCTGGTCAAACAAATCATTTATCCGTGGCATCGGGTATTTGTTTTTGATGGTGACCATATTGAGGGCTCGATAGTCTATGCATAGTCTCAGTGTCCCATCCTTCTTCTTGGCGAACAATACGGGCGAACCCCATGGTGAGGAGCTGGCTCGTATAAACCCCTTGTCCAATAATTCTTTTATCTGCTTCTTTAACTCCACCAATTCTGAGGGTGCCATTCTATACGGCTTCTTATAAATGGGTGCGGTGCCAGGTGCTAATTCAATGCTGAATTCGATCTCTCGGTCTGGTGGCATACCTGGTAGTTCTTCCGGGAACACATCAGGGAACTCGCATACCACTGGCACTTTTCTTAATTCTGCGATGTCCATCTTGTTCAGTTTTGGTTTCTGTGATCGTGGCCTTTCTTGAGCGGAAACTCTTATTGTCTTGCCGTGATGGTGAGTGAGAATCACTGTCCGATTGAAACAGTCGATGAATCCTTTGTTGGTGGTTAACCAGTCCATTCCTAAAATGACATCCAGTCCTTTACTTTCCAACACGATGAGATTTGCGTGGAATGGTAGTCCTTCGAACTCAATGACCACTCCTTGGCAGTAACCCTGAGCAAATTGCTTGTTTCCGGGGGACTTGATGATCATAGATTTTTCCAAGGGGAGTATCGGAAAACCATGTTGCGAAACAAAACTCTTCGAAACGAACGAATGGGAAGCTCCAGAATCAAACAAAACCGTGGCAGGTACTGTGTTGACAGGGAACGTACCGAGCACGATGTCTGGGGCATTCTGCGCTTCTTCCCTGGTCACATGGTTCAAGTGACCCTTCCTGTGGTTGTTGTTGGGGTTGAAGTTGTTGCGCTTGGGGGCGGGATTGTTCCCACCATTGTTCGGCTTGGGTGCCGAGTCTCTTGGCTTCGGGCACTGTTTAGCATAATGCCCTTGCTGACCACAAGCATAGCAGGTGACTCCCGGACGGTATGTGAACTCCTTGTCTCTGGCATGAAAATGTCCGACGGGTCTTGGCTCAGTGGTCGTGGATCTCCTTGTGTCTGTCCTTGGGACCTCAGCCTTGCCTCGGTTGTTGCGGGCAAGAGTCGTCTTGTCCCTCTTCCGCTTGCGGATATCTTCCAGACTACGGCGCTCATTTTCCAAGGTGATGGCCTTGTCCACCAGCGTCTTAAAATCCGGAAAGGTGTGTACAATCAGTTGGCATCTTAATGCTGGTGCCAGGCCGTCCAGGAATTTTTCCATCTTCTTGTTTTCTGTCATGTGCTCGTCGTAGGCATAACGAGACAGCTGGGTGAACTGACCATTGTACTCTGTCACTGACATGCCTCTTTGTTTCAGGTCATCAAACTCTCTCTTCTTGATCTTTAGAATGCTCCTGGGGATGTGTGCCCCACGGAAACCTTCCTTGAACTCTTCCCAGGTGATGTTGTGTTCCCTGGGATGCATGTGTAGGAAGTTCTCCCACCATGCTGCGGCTGCTCCAGTAAGGTAGTGTGGTGCATAAAGCACTTTCTCATGATCTGAGCATTGAGCAATAATCAGTTTCCTTTCAATCTCACGAAGCCAATCATCGGCTTCCAGCGGCCTATCGGTGTGAGCAAAAGTTGAGGGGCGAGTCTTCTGCAACTCGGATAACTTGGAATGTGGTTGATAGTGTTCACGGTGATTTCCCATGTTGATGACATGGTTCATCATCTCTTGGTGTTGTTGCTGACTCTGCTCGAAGAGACGGCATACTTGAGACAGTGCTGCTTCGCTGTCTTGTTGGCTGGACTGACCCTGAGTGAAATTGTTGCTGGTCTGTGTCCCGTAAACCTCTTCTGGCTGATTGGGCATGGAGCGAGTCCATGGGCGAGACATTTTTCCAGTCTGGGGTATTAGTTGCAAAACCCATGAGAAAAACTGTGTAGCACGAGGAAACTCTTGCAAAGGCAACACAAATGATTTTTCATGGAAGAGAAGTGCTTAACACAAATCTTCCATGCGAAAGCAAATACAAGATACAGCACTCAGGTTGTGCGTACACAAACCTGACATGTTATTAAAACTAGCGTACTACTCCGGAAGGCAGCAAAACACCCCAATACAAACTAGCGTACAGATAAGAACAACACATCATACAAGCAGACATAACACGCGGCTACTCGGTGCTCTCAGTCGGAGATGGTGAGGATCTCCTTCCCCTTGCCGATGGCAAGGCTCAGCGGTCCAGGAGAATCAACCTCCTCCTCTCTAGCTGGCTCCTGGCGTGCGACGCTGCGCTGCGGTGATGGTGCGGGGGCGACTGGTGGTAGAGCGTGTGCGGCAGGCGGTGCGGCTCTGACTGGAGTAGGGGCGATGACTCGGTCGAACTCCTCAGTGGTAGGCAGACGGCGAGCAGTGGCCAAAACGGCCGGTGCATACGAGGCTGAAGACGAGACGAATGTCAGAGGCGGCGCCGTGTGGAGAAGCTCCTTCCTGCTGGCAGGACCGCTCCGGACTAAGTCCATGCGAGCCGCCACAAGATCATCTACGAGGTTGTCGAAAGACTCCTCCAGAGCCTTGAGATACTCCACAACCATCTCGATGGCTTCGTCTCTTTCTCCCCGATGGCAGGCAAACGCATAGTGGCTGGTGTATGGCACATGGCATGGGAGGTAGCGGTAGCGACGAGTCTTCATCGTAGGAAGGATGTCCCGAAGGCGAGCTATCGCCTCACGGGCAGCCATCTGCATGGCATGCCTCTCCGTAGGCATGGCCCTTCCCGTAAAACGGAAATGGCGAGCAGCAGATCGTCCTCCCCTGAACTGCACCACGGCTTGGTGCATAGACACGTCGTCACTGAGCTTGTGCTGATAGAGGGTGAACTCCGGGCGAGCTGCTGGCCCGATCGCGAGCTTGGTGATGGAGACGAGGAGCTTGACAAACCCCTCGGGCACGTTGGTGAACACTCGATTCTCACAGCCGCTGCCAGCCATCTACAAAAGTAGGCAAAAATTCTGAGTAGTCATGTCATAAATTTATGATGACCAACAGAAAATAGCTACAATTGCAAAATGCTGAAAAAGCACAAAAGACGCTAATAACCGATTAGCGATCGCACCTAGTGGCTTCCTACAGTCAGCCTGGCTCTGATACCAAGCTTGTCACGACCGGTTTTTCAATAAAAATAATTATTGAGAAACCAATCCCTTTTACGGACCAGTGAGGAAGAATTCCTTCTCACTGATAGACAAAACATTGGTCACAGAAGAAAAATACCAGGAGTACTAAATATAATACAAGGTTGAGCAGGGACTGCCCAACAATTTATTACATGCACGCCGATAAAACAATACGGCGGGTAGGGTGGCAAACTACTAACTCACGATAATAACGGTGGTGGAGATATCACCGCGGGGCGAGTGATATGACTCCAGAAGACTATAGCTATTCGAGCGTCGGAGTGAGGCTGGAGAAGACTTATTGCGGGTGGCGGAAGCGTAAACAACATAAGTGACCAATATCCGGGATCGCGCAGGACTGACTGGGACTCCTCTAGGCGTCGGACGCGCTGTCAAACTCTTCATCCAAGAGATCGCCTTCGTCAACATCTGGCCAAATCAACAAGCCAGGTGAGTACTATGAAGTACTCGCAAGACAGTTCGGACATAAGGTATAACAAACGCAAACATGAAGCATATGAATAAGTTAACCAGTGTGATCAGACATAGAGATAATAAATACTGGGTGCCAAGCGAGGGTCTGAATGACTCCTCGAGCGGAAACTTCAGAATAGTAATACTGGTGCCAAACGAGTGTCTGAAAGACTCCTCGAGAGGAAAATGCGAAATAATAATACAGGTGCCAAACGAGTGTCTGAAAGACTCCTCGAGCGGAAAATGCGGAAATACAATGCCGCAGTCGGGCGTCGGGGCAACACCACATAAAGGGCTTATAACAGAAAGTAAAGATAGTGCATGCCGCAGTCGGACGTCTGAGCGACATCACATAAAGGGCTTATATCGAAAGTGAGAAACGAGTACACGCCACAGTCGGACGTCTGCGCGACGTCACCTAAAGGGCTTATATCACAACTCATTAATACAATAGCTCGGAGACATAATTTATCACAAGCATGAGACACAAAAATAAAGTTAGTCCATCAACTGGAATAACAATAAAACTGAGATTTTACCGCTTGAGCTTGTTTAGCGGGGGCAAGATTTTCACACGGATAGATTTGGATGTAAAGTCTACATTACTGATCATGGATACGATGATTTGGAAAGAATTGACTCTGCAGAGTTTGTACTTAACCACTGCCAACGGATTTCAGTAGTCACGGGGACTAGTTCCGTCTACGGTGTTCTGGAAGGAACACGTCTAACCAGTACACACCCAATTCAACCATCCGAAGCCAGGGATCACCCTCGGCAACATTCAGGAAAAACCCTGAGTCGGGGAGGCTACAACCTCGCGTAGCATGGGATCAAATTTCTATACGCGCGCTATAAGGGGGTGCCCCCCCTCTCGGTCCCAACCGGAAACACCCATGCCCCCTGACCGAATGACTGGCTTTAATCCTGGGCCAAGGTACCATCATCCCGGCCTCTCTGTTTGGTGTGTACACGGAAAGAGGTTACCAACTTACTAAACCGTATCCTGGCAATGAGACATGTGGTAGCACGGAAAGGGGAAGGGACGATAACACGGCTCCAACCATGTTAACGTCGGGAAAGTCGGATGACACAAGGCTGGCATGCTATAACAGTACCACCTCACTGCCCTTCATGTCACCACATGATTAGGCCACCTCTCATTAGAGGTCATCGCAACCTTGGAACATGCGGGAAAAGATCGATAACGTGGCTCCAACCACGTTAACGTCGAAGAAAGTCGGATGACGCAAGGCTGGCATGCTACAACAGTACCACCTTGCCGCCCTTCATGTCACCACATGATTAGGCCACCTCTCATCAGAGGTCATCGCAACCTTGGAACAACCGGGTCGTTGCCTTACAAGCAACGAGGTATTTATCGACCCTCACATGCCACGCACAAACTTTCACATGAACATGCAAAACATCTGCCATATCAAATGTTCAAACATGCTTGCCTGGTTCGGAGAAGTCGGAGTCTAGCTCGGCGAAGTTCGCGGCTCCGTCCCCTCTCCCGGAACCTACGGCAATCACGAAACGGGGTACTAACGTGAAAACCAACACATGCACAGAAACTTTGCCAAATAATTTTCAAATAAATCCCATAAAAAACTAGACAAAATTTTGAGATTGACAAAAAAAGAATCACTCAAAAATACCTTTTCATTAAAAAGTTATAAAGGTTTCTGTCCAGGGACCTTTCTGTAATGAAACAGAAAAGTTCCAGGGTTTTAACTGAGAAAACAGAAAACGGTTCGTTTGGAAATGCGCAAGCGCAAGAGAGAAGACGTATTTTGCCCGAAGGCGCCAACAGAAAACGATTCGAGGAAATAAAACAGAGGCTGACACGCGGGGCCCGCATGTCAGGTTTGAAAGCTCGCCGGCGCCCGAAGACGGCGGTGGACGCCGGCGTCGAACCACGGCGAGTTAGGAGAAACGGAGGGTACCAAGAGCTTCAGTGTCTTCTTCCGCGTCGGTGGGTGGTGGACTCGTCCAACGGGGAGCACCACGTCGACGGCGACACTATCTCCGGCGGACGGCGGTTCGGGTGAGGTTGGGGAACTCCGGTGGAGGGCTGCAAAGTACGAATTGAGGCGCGGGTCAGAACGAGGGATGCAAGGAGAGGCTACTGGCAAGAGAATGGAGACTGCGGAGCACACACGGGGGCGAATCGGGCTGGATCCCGTGGCGGATCGCGGCGGCCGGAGTCGAGGAAGGAGACCCCCTCGCGGCTCTTCCAGTGGCTGGGCGTGCTCTAGGGGAAGTGTAGGGCTGGTGGGTGCTCGAGTTGAAGCTCGGGGCCCCTATTTATAGGCAGCTCGACGGGGTGGCCGTGAACGGAGAATCTCCGGCGAGCGATTACGGCGGAGCAGTGGGTTGTCAGGGGGTTTGAGCGGTCGAGCAGCATCAGTGGCTGTTACTGGACTCGATTTGCAGCTGAACGGGGCTGGTCTGGGTGTAATGGCGTCTGTCCACGGTGAGGTGACCGCACGGGCTCAACGGCGGCAGAGAGCGCGCTCCGCGCCCTGGGGTTCACGACGAGTGCGGCAGCGCATTCGGGGGAGTGGACGGCCACGCGGCGGGCTCCGGTGGTTTGGGCGGCGCTGGGTGGAGTCGGCGGCGCCGTGTCTCCCGCTGGCGTCGGTCATGGGGAGGCGCACCTTTTGCTGCTCGTCGCCGACGCTCGCAAGGTGCCAGGCACTCGTGCGGTGCAGGAACAAGAGGGCGAGGACGAGGAGCAAGGCGACGCGATGGCACTGGCGAGATCGATGCCCTGTTCTGAAGAAAACGACAGTAGCCACTGAACTGAATCTCTGAATTTATCTGAATTTGACATGACCATGCACTGCAGGTGTTCGACAGTAGGTTTTGGTAAAGAGATAAATTTTTCTGGAGCTGTAACTTGGTGAGATGATCACTCAAAGCACCCAGGGGCTGCATGAATTTACTTGGAATTTTTGGAGAAGGTTTTGAATGAATTTCACCAAATTTGGCAAATCTGGTCCAAACTTGCAGCTGATGTAGTTTGAAAATTTTGAACTGGAGACCAGTGGATCTTCATGGTTCTAGGTTGGGGGTTCAAAGGACTAGGAGGGGGAAGAAGTTTGGGGCCAAAAATCAAAACAGAAAGAGGAGTTCCTTTGTAAACCTCCAAGTGCTAGAAGAGAAGACAGAAATTTATTTGAATAGAATTTGAATGGAAATGATCACATGGGGAGGTTCAACTTGCTGGATTTGATGCAAATCATGGTCCAAAGGTGAGGGAAAGGTTAGGAGAGAGCATTTGCACTAATGCCATGGCAAGGAGGAATTGTTGAAAGTGGCAAAAGACTTTCCAAAAGCCATAGTGCATAATTCAAGAAGATTTACCAAAGGTTATTTTCCCAAATGAAAAACCATTTTGTCTTGAGTCCAAAAGAAAGCAAGAACCTCCAAGGTCAAAGGCAGATCTTGGGTGAATCCAAATAAAAATTTTGCCATAAAGAAAATATATGAGAGGGAGAGTTCTCTTGAAGAAAAATTTTAAATCACTCCCTTCAAGTCAAATGAAACCTTTTGAAAAATCCAATAAAAACTTGGGTGTCACATAGGGAAAACCCTAGTAGTAGTGCGGGTTTAATGCCCACTAGTGGCGTGGGCTGCCGCGCTACTAATAAGGCGCTACAACTATTACTTAGCAGTAGCATGTGTGAAAAGCGCTACTGCTAAGACACATAGCGGCAGCGCTTGTTCTATCCTGTGCTGCTGCTAATCTAGCTAGTTGCAGCGTGTTTACTATCCATCGCTACTAGTATTCTTTTTTTTTTCATTTTTAGTGTATTCATACGCCGTTATACAAATTTTGGTACAATACCAATTATGAGGTTTATATCATTATGTCCATAACAGTGTGTCAAATGAAGGTGGATTAGGTTCAAGTGGAGGCAATATGTGGTGCATGTCAAAAGTATACTACTAATCCAAACTTGATCTAGTTTGGACTAGTAGTACTTTCGATGTGCACCACATGTTGCCTCCACTTGAATCTAATCCGCTAGCACAAGCTATTTAATCATCATCATAGTCATTACCACCAACAGTATTTATTTAATCACTATAGTCATGGTGTAGCACATCATCATCTTCAAACTCATTCTAGCTAGCTAATCACCACCAACACTAGATGCGGTAGCTATCTAATCGCCACCAACACTAGCTAATAATAATCATCATAGTCATTACCACCAACACTAGCTATTTAATCATCATAGTCATAGTGTAGCACATCATCATCTTCAAACTCATTTCTAGCTAGCTAATCACTCCTGCTGCTCTCTCTTAGGTAAAATAACATAAAACATGTGTAGCTCTCCTCCTTCATCAAGTTGGAGCATGCAGATGAACCTGTCTCCTAATCGTGGGCTGCACTTCTGATTGCTGCCCCCCTAGTACTTCTCTGCACTCCTCCATCACAAATTTGGTCCAGTCTTTCACAATTAAGACTCCCTCGCTCTTAGAAATCCTGAATGCACTAAAATGCATTGTAGGATATCTTGGACGTAAGCTAACAATACTCATGGTACCATTAGTCTCGATCCCATGAGGCACAACATTCATCGGGAGTCCCTGTTGAAGAACATCGTATAGTAACATACTTAGCAATGAAGTTTAGCTTAAAAAATAATGTATGCAAAAGATGCACTGAGGACAAATAGTAAAAATCTTACCATCTTTCCTAAATCTATGTGACCGTAGTTCATTACGAACACTATTGGTCGCACGTTTTCAGTACTAACATTTCTAAGTGCAGGAAGAAAATTTGTCTTGACAGTATCAAGATCCTCAAGCCATGAAACATAATGAGTTAGCTCCTCGCAGTTTAGTTCAGCCCCGGGACAGTAGTAGGTCCTGTCTACCAAGCGCTGGACATGTTTGCTTGCATGGAAATAAGCTGACAATAGAAATTAGTTGTCAACTATTTTTGAATAAACAATATCAAAGACATAAATATGGTTGAGAAACTCACATAATGGTATAACTGGAGGCGTCTGCACATCGGCCCAGATGTCGGTATTACCTTCAATATCATCTTCCGGACGAATATCAAAGGTGATAACCATATCAGGCTCAAATGCATAAGTCTTGCATAGTGCTCGCCAAGTTTTGCATCCAAAATAGGTGTAGTCGTCTGCGTTGTATAATTTTGTGTGGAAAATATAACCATGCTCGGTCTTCAAGTAAACATTCTTTACCTCCATAGTACGACTGAAACCTATCTTATCCAAGACAAAAACTCTTGCATGGCAGGGGATACGCTAGTAGAATAGTAAAAAATTAAATTATAAGTTGAAGCAAACGAAGCAGATGTCATGCTTAATTACGAAAAAAGACTTGTCGTTGTGACTTACTGTACTTCGAAGTTCATGTCCAGCTTGATGCTGAAGCGCCTATCATCATCTAGGAAGATTCTGTCGCATAGGCCGCGCTCGTCTTCGCAGTATTTGCAAATGCCGAAATCCTTTTCGTTGTCAGACATTTCCTATGTTCATAGTTGAAACATTAATTGAAAATCGATCGAAGACAACTACCAGGATACTCAAAATATCTTATAGGACTCATATTGACATGAGCATTCAATAATAAAAACCAAATCGTAAAATAAATAAGTATTCAAATTAGCATGCATTCAATAAGCAAAAGTAAATCATCTCATGCGTCCGTACATCGTCGAATATTATCACTAATACATCCCGAATAGTATCATACATATAACATCACTAATACAACTAAAACCCTAGTGCACGATGGGTATCGGCGCGGGCGGTGGACACCCAAAGAGAAGGAACCATCACAGGATCATAGCTAAAGTGAGATCCCTGGAGAACCTGCCAGGTATTGGAGAACCTGTGCTCCAACGCAAACAAGTAGCGACGAACGTGCACGTCCTCCTCACTGACACGGTGACGCACCACCTCCGCGGGGTCCTCGAGCGTCTGGATCGTCACCGGCCCACGCGACCGCCACCAAAGAAGGTTCGGGTCAATGACAGGCTGGCTCCTCACCAACCTGCGCCCCCGGTAGGTAGCACCTCCCAGTACCACCCCGGCGGAGCCCAGTCCCGGACATGGCCCATCTGGTGACGCAGGTGTCCTCCGCCGACTCGACGACGAAGATGCGGGATAGGCATCGTCGACGTCGATGCACGAAAAATTGCTTTAACTAAAAAAATAACAACAAATGTGACATGTTCAACTAGTTCTCTTAATTCAACTAGTTCTTAAGATTAAATCTAGTCAATTAATTCTATACCTAATAAAATGAATAATGACATAAAAAAGGCCTATGCTTTGCAGGAATGTTGACTCCTTCCCTATGCGGCAAATCCCGGGCACTTGATATGTCCTAGTTTGTAGCACAAGTCATGCCGAAATTCACGGAAAATTTCGGCATGACTTTTACTAAAAAGTGGACAAATCAAGAACCTGAAATTTGCCGGAACGGAAATGAATCAACATTCCGGCAAAAAATAGGCCACTCGACTTCATTCCCTAGAAACAACAAAGCCACTTGGGCACAATCAAACCACTTCAATAATGGAATATGCAAATGAACATCAGTGACATATATCATATAACGACAATCTTGTTTTTTGTTTACATAGCAACAATTAGTTTAACCAAGTTTTTGAAACAAAAACAATTCTGTTTTTTGTTTTTTGAATGAAATTACTGTTTAGGCATTTTCATAAAAATTTGCCCTAGCTAATTTCCTAAAAAAATTGCTAATCATTTTTCCTAAATGCTAAAAAATGCCTACTGCCCTAAACAAATCTAGGGTTCATATGAACACCTAGGGTTCAAAGAACATCACCACAACATCAACACATATATGAATTGCCCTAGCAGAGAGAGAGGAGGGTAGGGGAGAGGACAGGCAGAGCCTTACAGTGACTGCGGCGAGGGAGGGGCAGGCGGCGTCGAGGACGGGGTCGGGGCTCGGGCGCGGTGGAGGGCGGCGTCGATGTCGGGGTCGGGGGCGGCGTCGAGGTCGGGGTCGGCGGCGGCCTTGAGGGTGTGCGGCGGGCGGCTGCAGTGGTGAGGTTGAGGGCGGCGGCGGGCGGCAGCGGTGAGGTCGAAAGCGGCAGGGCGACGGCGGCGATGGAGCAGTTGGGGGAGAGGGGAAGTGGAGGGGAAGGACTTAGCGAAATTTTGAGCCCACGCGGCCGGGGGTTAAGTCAAACTAGCAGCAGCGCATTTTGCTGGAAAGCGCTATAGCTAAGTTAGCTATAGTGTGTCAAGCGAAACGCGCTACAACTATTCCTTTCTGTTTTATAATATCAGTAGCGCTTTGCCCTGAAAAAACGCTACTGCTAAGTCTAAGCATGTAAAAAATTCAAAACTATACATTGGTCATCATTGATCTTTTTGTGTAGAATCTAAATAGTCAACATGAATCCTCACAGTACCTGTATAGGCACTGGTGAAGATTCATATTGCAGCCACAAATCCTACACATATAGTTCAATGAAGACCAAGTGCTCGAGATAGTTTGAGAAGTAACATATTTAAGGTGGTAAACACCTTGTTCGCTTAGCAGTATGGGAATAACTTAATTAGGTGCAATACTTAGCAGTAGCGTGTTTTGAAGAAAAACGCTGCTACTAAGTACTTTAGCAGTAGCGCGTCTGAGGAACGGCGCTACTACTATATCTAGCCTGGGGCCAACGCTGTGGCAATTATAGTAGTAGCGCTTGTTTCACCTAGACCGCTACTGCTACCGTGCTATTAGTAGCGCGGTTTTATGGAGCTCGCTACTGCTAATTAGCAGTAGCGTCTCTTTTTAAACCGCGCTGCTGCTAAGATTCTGTGTATAAGGTTTTCCCTAGTAGTGGTGGGCTCATTCCTCTGAGGCCTTCCCGGCCCCCGGGCTCCCCGGTGAAGGTGTCCTCTGGCGAGTCCGACCAGGACGAGGGGGTGGACTCGAAGGCGACCCTGGAGGGGGAGGGGAACCCTCTCCCCCATGCCAGAACGATCTCCTCCGCACCCTTTCCGACGATGACGACATCGACGAGCACCCGGTCAGGGAGTCACCACGCTCCGTCGGGGTCACCACGAGGTCCAAGGGCAACCCTCCGAAGAAGCTGAAGCCAGGGGTCCCGAAGAAGAGCAGATCGGCGCTGATCCCCTGAGGCGACGCGTCTGCCTCATCGTCGGCCAGCACTGCTGCTGATCAGGGTGCCGCGCCCTTGGCCACCCCTGGGGCTCGCACGCCTGCACCCATGCCCATGAAGCCCGCGGGCATGGTGCTCTAGAAGAGGGCGAGGGATTACGCCGCCGTGGACCAATAAGTGCGCCGTCTTGGTCTTTGTTTCTTGCTCTTGTCATAGCGTCCTGACGCTTCCCTCTTGTACGGCTAGGCCAATGCCGATGGTGAAGAAGAAGGAGACGGTCGGGACCATCGAGGCCCAGCAGCCCGCCATAGTCGCGCCATCCGTGGCACAGAAGGATGGGGATGGCTTGCACGCTCCTGTAGCTGGGTCGTCCTTGCGAGGCTCGCATGCTTGGCCTCAGGAGGAGGCGATCTCCGTAGCCAAGCCAGCTCCGGAGGCGCCCGCCTCAGCTCGCCTGCTAAGGTCCTGAAGGCTCCGGAGCCCCCGACCCCTCTACTGTTGCTACCTTGCTGATCCTGGTGCCAGCACTGTCTCCTCCCCCGTCCATCACGCCGCTGGGCCGTGATCCTTCTGCCTCGCCTGGTGCTCTGGAGGAGGCTCTTTCCGCGCTGAACCAGCTTCGTCACGACCTCCAAGGCGCCGACCGGCACTTGGCGTCGGGGCTCCTGGAGCTGATATCAGGATGGCTGCGAGCCAACGTGTCCATCAGGACGGCATGGCACCAGGTCGTGGCGGCCTTAGAGGAGGGCAAACAGGCCACCGGCTTCGCCGTGGCTGCCCGCGACGTCGCGTTGAAGGATGCCGAGGCTTCCGAGAAGCGCTGCCGAGTTGCGGAGGCCGAGCTGAAGGCCCTCCACGATAGGTAGGCCGTCGAGGCCCGCCAGCGCGAGGTGCAGGAGGTGGAGCTGAAGGCCCGGGAAGCTACGGTTGCTGATCACGACAACAAGCTGGAGCAAGCGGTGCAGAAGCGGGCCGCAGAGCGCGGCCGCACTACAAAAAAGACACTTCCATGATGATACGTGTTTGTCACAGTAGATCACGTTTTCTGTCATGCATGTACATCCATGACAATTTTATGACAGAATCAAGATAGTCATACCTGTGCTGTCGTAGAAGTGTTCCATGACATTACCAAAATTATCATCACGGAAGTGTCCACTTCCATGACGATAAATTGTGCGTCATGGAAGTGCTTTCGTCAAGGGTGACCGACACGTGGCATCCACCGTAACGGAACGCCGTTAAGCTATTGGGTCCGGTTTTGGATCCGATAACCCGCTAACATCCCGGACCAATGAGGATTTTCCACATGTGAAATTCTCATTGGCCGGAGGAAACACGTGTTCGCTAACCGTTGGGACACATGTCATCCATTCATTGGACAGGAGGCGCCTATGATAGGTCGACACGTGGCACATCCCAAAGTGGCCCATTCAGTGAAAAAGGCCGGCCCAGTAAAAATTAGCAGGCCGGCCCATATAAGGCCTACTTGTGTCAGGTCCATTTAAGCCCATGGCCTATACGAGATGTGCCAATTCGGCCCGTCAACGGCCCCTTAAAGATTTGACACCATTGCAGCCCATCATCAGTTCGAGACCGTTAACAGCCCGCTATATATTTGGGCTCGATATCGGCCCAATGTGATTTCGACCTGTTAACGTCCCATTCAAGGGATGGGGCAATTTTCAAGATGTACATCTTTCGGCCTTTTAGCGACCCATTTAAGTGTTGGGCCAATTTCCGGCCCGGTGTGTCTTTCAGCCTATTGACGGCCCATAAATGAGTTGGGCCATTTATAGTCGGACCTTAGTTTTGGCCTTTTAGTGACCCATTTAAGTGTTGGGCCAATTCCCGGCCCGGTGTGTCTTTCAGCCTGTTGACGACCCATAAATGATTTGGGCAATTTGTAGTCGGACCTGATTTTTGGCCTTTTAACGGCCCATGCTCTTCATGGTCCAATACCAGCCCGGTTTCTCTTTCGGCCTGCTAAAGGCCCACAACACAGTTGGGCCATTTACAGTACGACCTGACTTTCGGCCTCTTAGCGGCCCATGCTCTTCATGGTCCAGTACGAGCCCGCTGTCTCTTTCTGCCTGCTAAGGCCCACAGTATAGTTGGGCCATATGTAGCCCGACCTTAGTAATGGCCAGTTAACGGCCCGTGAAATCAAATGGGCCCACCTGTTGCCCGCTTCGATGTTGGCCTGTTAACGACCAGGGAGGTAAGAGGGCCGACCATTAACTTTCGGCCTCGTAACGGCCCATTAACTTAATGGGCCCACTAAAGTTTGTACATGTCTTTAGGCCCAATTAGATAATTTGAGCCCATTACAACAAGCAATTATGCACAGGACCAAAACCAATCAAGCAAAGGTACGACACACAAGGAAAAACGTTGCACATCCAGCATATATTACAGGAAATTACATCCACTAGGCAATCAAAGATTGATGCCAGTGCAAATAAATGAATAGAACCTAACGATCTACAACGTCACAATCTGTAACCTCAGCGCGGATGACGCCCATAAGCATGTGGGCAAGTTTTTGCTGCTTTGCTACATTGTCTCTGAAATCATTGATCAGTTGTTGTTGCGCACAAATGTGCACCTCTGATTCCTCCACCATTTCCAACATTGCTTCAGCCATTAATTGGTTCACAAACATACATTTTTCCATTGCATTCAAGATAGAGGAAACTGAACAGATTCAGATGGCAGTTTTGGCAGGCTTGTATTATTGATAGTGGAGAGTGTCTTGACCACTGCATCATAACATAAATTAGGAGGGGAACCGAACAGATTAATCAAGAGTTTTGGCCATATTACCTGGCCTAGATTTATTGGAAAGAAACAATGGGGCTGCCTTGCTGTTTTCAAAGTTTGTCTTCTTATCTTCAGCAGCCTCCACCAAATTAACACACTAGCATTCCTGTCATTGGCTAGGTCAGATAATAGGAAAGCAACGTTGACACAACGAACATTTGGGCAACCAGACCACACCAGCCTACAGCAAATTAACACAATATGGCATAGCTATCATCAGCCAGGTAAGGTAATACGAAAGCAACATTGACACAATGAATGAATCAATGGGCAACCAGAGCAGCCCTACTATTCAGTAATGTGCATGATATGAGATAGTAAACTCATGCAGCTCAGCATGCAAAACTACCAGGCAGTTTTCCTTACAAAGATCAACATTGTCGCCTTTAATTATACATTTTTCTGCAACTAAATTTAGATCAGATAAAGGTTGGATTCATGCCGATTAACAAAATACATGCTGATGTAAAAATATGGTGATATTCAACAGGTACTTACATCAGCACTGGAGCACAGAGAATTCCCGCAAGATAGTTTCCTCGAATACGATCCCAGTGCAGAAAGTCTTCTAGCATTTAGGCTTATTTTCTAAAAGAGAGATGGGTAAGAAACATGTAGAAAATATGATTAGAATGCTAGAAAATTTCATGATGCGAGGATACGCACACGCTTCTTAGAATGGAGTTGACATATTTTTGCTGGACTGGAGTGGACTAGTTCTTTGGCCACTGGAATCTGCTTATTATCAGTACGAGTTGGGTTTCTCTGTCCTGGAGTAGTATCTATGAAAACTGGAGTTGGTTTATTATCTCCTGGCGTTTGGATCTTTTGCAAAGACCTGGTTTGTAACCCTTCAGATTCTAACATAGACGTCTTCCCCTTGCATGCCTTATATAGAAGAATGGTGCTTCAATTATAAAACATGCTACAACAGAGATGGAATAGGTACTGAAGAATAGAAAGGCATGACATATTGACATGTATTCCCTCCATACGGAAATAAATGGATGGGTCTAGGTGTATTTCAGTTCTAGATATATCCAGTTTTATCCATTTCTGCGACATGTAATCCGGACGGAGGGAGTATGATGTAAGAGCTAGGGATACGACAGGACAACAGTGTAAAAAAACACTACTTGAATGTAAAACTGTATGCTAGCGGAATACATACAGAAAAACACTAAGGCAACATCTGCATGTATGATTGGGAAACTAAGATGGCATTGCAGAGACCACTAGAACAGCACTTCAATGTAAAAAACATGGTATCGTAGACATATGAAGTACATACTGATGAATAACAATGCATAAGATATTGAGAAGCATGATGTCCAAACTAAGCATATGGCATTGCGATAGAGTAGAATGACAGTACTTGAATTTGAAAACATGTTATCATGAATGGAATAGGTACAGAAAAACAGGAAGGCATGCCATATTTACATGCATGATCAGCAGGCTAAGCACAAGGCATTGCAAGAGAGTAGATGCACTCTAGGACATTATATGCATGTTGTACCCAAATCAAGGGCCATGTTAGAGCAAGGACCTTATGGCTGAATAGGATTCATCATATTTCTGCAAGTCTTGTGAAGAACTGCCTTTACATGTTCCATCATATTTGGTATCATTGACGTCAAGTTTGTTGGCCGTTACATTGCTCCGTGAGGTTCTTGTGGATAAATCAGTGTGTGCAATTATATCTGACATGCATGGAAGACAACTAGTAGTTAGATTTATGTAATGAGTGCCTGTAGGAGACGACATAAATAGTAGGACTGGGGTTAACTAGCAGCAACAGGTCTCAAAAACTAAAGGGAGAACACAGATGAAAGATACAGAATATGTATCGTTTGTACTCGAGATTAACTAGATGGCACACAAAAGTATTAAGGAACAATATAGGTTATACTAGAAGTGGTATAATACTATAATCACCAGCCTGTGGGATAGGATTGGCTGATGGATGATAACTATGGAACAACGTTACCTAAAGAACAAGTCTCTTAGCTGAAATATGGAACAAGGTTAACTCCTGAACAAGACACGTAAGAGATCAACATGAATATACAGTGAAATGTGATAATCTATTTTCAGTGCTTAGATGAATAACAAAGCCATAAATGTTGCACACAAGTAAGATGAGGGTATAACCTATCTGGACGCCATCCATAGGAGTGAGCATCATGTGCTGACTTGTCGATGGCCCTGCAGTTGTTGTGGTTGTCCATGTCGGGCACGTGCATTCGATGCAGGGAACTGTTGAGTGGGGACTATAGCTCCCTTCTGGTGCATGCTTCCCTTGTTGGAGCATCTGCGGTGAGTCAGAAGATGGTGTGGCTGAAGATGCAGAAAACGCATAATGTTAAGAACGACACATCTCTTTGATCTGAAGAAATACCCTAAGAGATCAACAGCAAGGTACGAGAGTGGTCCCACGTCTATTGACTGAAGACTAAATTGGGGTCACATGATTTTATTTTATTTTGGTACTGTCCGATCTATGCCAGATGGCTTGATGGCCATCTTGTGCCTCCCGGCTGACACTGTTCGGAATCTTCCTCGAAGAACCAGCGACCACCGGCAGAGCAGCCTACCTCCACCGCCCGTGGCCCCGACCAAAACCCCGCTCCCCGCCCCACCGCACTGTCGTGGTTGCTGCGCTCCCGGTCCAATCCGCAAAGACTCGCCGTCATCCAGATCTGGCGGCGGTAGTACCTTCAACCCACGCAACTCTAAGATAGCCATCTAAGCACTGCTTCCACGGCGAAGTTGCGCCCCCGCACCCTTACGTTAGACACCAGCCAACCGGCAACCTAGGAGCTCCGCCGGCTCGAGGGGTGCTGCTTCCCATTGGGAATCGATTGGCCCAGAATAAAAATTCAGACAACTGACGCCTAAATAAAGTGATTTGAGATGAGGGTGCGACCTATCTTGCGGCCCGGTGAAGTAGGCAGGTCCAGCTGCCTAGTCGGTGAGGCCGGCGCGGTTGTGGTGGCTACCGGCGGCAGGGAAGTAGAGATGTCGCGATGGTCGACGGCTACGGGGAAGCAGCGCTGGGGCTCTGGACGGGTCCAAAGTTTGAGCCGCTCCGGCACCGTGAACAACGGCGGGGGTGAGTCGGTCCCGGTACGGTTCACGCGGCCGTCGTCAAGGCAGCCCTGGCAGCACAGAGTAAGGGCACACGTCCCAGTGCACGGCGGCAAATGGACAACATCTCCGGGATTAGAGAGGAGGGCGGCTGTGAATTTGGTGCGGTGGGGGCTCCATGGAGGAGGGGCTAAGGTTTCGCGGCTCGGGAGAAGGGAGCTTCCGGGGAGAAGGTGATTTGGCGCCCACGAGGTATGAATGGGGAATTGGGAGGGGGAATCATGTCTTACAGACACATTTGTCTGAAATGTGTGTGTGTGGGGGGGGGGGGTTACAGCTCTATCCCTGCCTTTAGGCTTCTCGGCTTGGGTCTGTGTACTGAGGATCGGGGATAGTAGAGTAACTTTGCTTCTCCCAACTAGTGGGCGTGAGTGATTTCGGGCGAGGAGGGCGTGTTTTGAAATATACTGGGCGCGAGCGATTACGGGCGAGGAGGGCGTGTTTTGAAATATAGTGGGCGCGAGCAATTTCGGGTGAGGAGGGCGTGTTTTGAAATATAGTGGGCGCGAGCGATTTCGTTTCGGCCGAGGAGAAGGTGTGCTTGGATGAAGTTACGAACCTACCCTCGATGTACAACAGGCCAATTGATGCGTGTCCCACATAGGACGGTTATTTCGCGTCTCCCATTTATTTGCTCGGGCGAATTCCACCGAGCAGAGGGTGTTTAACGGTTCATTCAAATTTTGGGAGAACGAGCATCCACGTCTACCTTACCAATTCGATTCGAATCAAATTTTGAAATATTAGCTTGCCACTTCTTTTTAGATGGAGTGTCGGTGTACAAAAGTAGGGGCACTCCTTTTTACCCCTTTACTTGTGCACGGGCGCGGCCGCACTGAGCAGGGCAGAAGAGGGGAGCCGGAGCGCAAGGCAACCAAAGCAACGCTAAGACCAAGAGACAAAAAGAGCAAGAGGGCGAGGTGGACTCCCTCGGCAAGACCCTTGCCGGGGCAGCCTCCGCAGCCCCGGCAAGAGCTTTGCCGGGGCAACTTGCCCGACGCCAGCAGAGCAAGCCACCCTTGAGCCTGCGGGTTCCAACACCACCAACCAACCACATTGGAACCAAGGCTTGGGAGGCGCCTCTGTGGTGGCATGCAGATCTTCGTCAAGATCATAAACACACAAGACCAGGTGAGGACCAGAAGACGACGACCCTCGGCGAGATCCTTGCCGAGGAGATTCACGAGACCCCGGCAAGACCCTTGTCTGGGACGACCACGGTGCCGCGGAAAGACCCTTGTCGGGGCCGCGGCAAGGCCCTTGCCGAGGATACTTACGGTGCCGCAGCCAGGCCAACGTCTGCCAATACTACACCGCCGCTCCCACGCAGCTGCTAGCTAAACCAGCTGGGCAGGCACCTGCGTGGCAGCATGCGGCCTCTACACCGACTCAGCTAGCACCTGCGTGGTGGCATGCAGATCTTCGTGATGACTCCACCACCACGCCAGCCCAGCAGCCAGCCAACATGGCGCTACAACGCCTTGTCAGCTCCGACACGCGTCACAGCCAGGCGAGGCGGCGACAGCTGGGACGAGCTTCCTTGCCGTCCCCGATAAAGCAAGAGGGGCACGTCGGCAGCGCATTAAATGCATTTGTCTGACAGTGCCAGAGGATAGACTCATCCACTATACACCTTTCCACCTCTTGTGTGCCACTGTGGCACCCCCTTTTGCCTATAAAAGGAGGCCCGAGGCGACCAGGAGGAGGATTCGGATCTTTTGGACTAGGGACACACCGTAGCTAGTTCAAGAACTCAAGAACACTCAAATACATACACCAAAGCAGGACTAGGGTTTTATGCATCCTCGCGGCCTGAACCTGGGTAAACGATCTTTGTGCTTCCTGTCAGACCCGCTCTTTGCACAACCCCGTGCCTGCCAACCATAGAAGGGATCCCAGTGATCCCATAGGTGTCGTTTCCACCGACATCTTTGGCGCGCCAGGTAGGGGGCGCAGTTGTGGAAATCTGGTCTGGTTGGAGCAGCGGCTTCATGGTGGTCGTCACCCCAAGGAAGAAGACGACCAATTGGGCGGCATCGCCTGCAGATGCGGCGAACGCCCGTGCCATGGCAGAAAAGCTAAGTCACGCAAAATATTGGTTATCTCCACTTATATAAGGCTGTCCTCCCCGAGAGATCTCGTTCTTTGTATGTGAAACCTGCACGCAATGGGACCCTTCCGTTATGGGCAACACCCTTGTTTCTGTCTCGAGCCTGCTCTACAGTTCATGCGGCCACGCTAGTGGCGGCAAGGTTGCCTACCCATTGCCAGCAGCGCTCTTGTCCTGCTTCGAGTCCGCTTGAGAGTTCAAGCGACCGCTCTGGCAGCGGCAAGGTGGCTTGCCCGGCAGCAAGCGCCCTTTCGGCAAGGTGCTAAGGATCCGTCCTTAAAGCACCACAGCATGGGTTTACGCGCCGGCAGCATTATCTCAATAAGCGCAGGGTACGAACATACAAGGGGAGGTCTAACGGGAAGATAGCATGCATGATATTAAAAGTACTACAGAGTTATATTACGTCAATTGTGCCGTGGTTCTAACTAAAGATAGAAATTGTCTTGGTCATGAGCCTGCAGCGGCGATGAAGAACGGGGTGCCTAGTCCCGACGCTGGCCCTCTACCCTCTGGATTCCGTCAATGCGGCTGGTGATGGGCTTGATACGCTCCTCGAGCGTCGCGAGGTCCACATCCTCCGGCAAGCTCTCCAACACGGCGTCGAAGTCGAGGTTGGGGTTCCAGTGCGCCACCTTGGTGAGAACCTTGGTCATGGCACCCCGGCAAAGCCTCCAGGCCTCATCGGCCACCGATGCCGCCCTGTTGGAGCGGAATAGATCCAGGGCTCCGAGAACACCCTCAAAGAATAGTGTTAGCTTGGCGTTGGGGCTCACGTTCGGCTCCGGAACGTACCTCACGTTTGGCATCCCCATGGTAGCCAGTTGCGTGGTGATCCTGCCGGCGACGTCCTCGAGGCGGCTGATCCAGAGGTTCTCGCCTTTCACGAAATCCTCGTGGTTGGTGGTCTCGTTCTTCCGCAGCTGCCTCTCCTTCTCCAGATTCTTGGTCAGGGTCTCCTCCCGGGCCCTGACCTCCGACAGCGTCCCCTCGAGACCCTCCAGCTTCTGCTTCAGGTCTTTGATGGAGTCGTTGGCCTGGAGAGCTGCTCGGCCTTGCCGAGGACTGTGCCCTACGCCTCCACCAGGGCACCATTGAGCGTGTCCTTCTCCTTGACCAGCTTTAGGGCCTGATCCTTCATCCCGTCCCGCTCCACCTCCAGCTCCTTCACCTTGCCGGCATGGACCAGGGCTTGGGCATCGAGCGCCTCCCAGTGCCTCTGCTCTAGCTCCTGGGTCCGCTGCACCACAAGCTTCTCGACTCCTCGTCCTTGCCGCGGAGTGTCCCAGCAAGCTTCTCCTCCTGCGCAGCAAGGTCCTCCTCCTGGGAAGCGCGGCCTGCTGCTAGTGCCGCGCAGCCTCGCCCTGGGCGGCCTGCTGCTTCGCCAGCTCCTGGGCCTTCCCAATGTCGGCCTGCTTCATGACAAGCTCCAGCTTGCGCTCGGTCAGCACGTCCTGGGCGGCCTTCAAGTCCTTGTGAGCCTGGCGGAACCAAGCCTGCGCCTCGGCGATGCGCTCCTCGAGGTCCACCTCCGCCTTGTCCACCACCGCCATCCTGGACTTGGCCTTGTCCAGGCGAGCGCGGTGAAGTGCCTGGAGCTTCTGGAAGTTGGTGCTCATGGCCTGGAGGAGCCGCTCTTCCTGGGAACTGCCGCCACCGGTGCTCGGCTCATCAACAACCTCAAGACCGGCGGCGGCGAGCACTTCGTCATCAAACACCTCCCCCTCGACGGGCGCCTCGCTGTGCGCCGTCCCCGGGAGTTGGACGAACAGGTCGTCGCTCACCTTCAGGTACCGTCCCGAGCCAGAGGCTGCAGAGGAGGAAGGTTGGTCGTCAACCACCTCCTCCTAGGTAGCGGCCTTGCCGGCCTCCCCGGCAGGCCCCTTCTCGGCCTCCTCGGCAGCAGCCTTGCTGGGCTCCCCGGCAGACCCCTTGGTGGCGTCCTCAGCAGCGCCCTTGGTGGCCTCCTCGGCGGCGATCTTGTCGGCCTCCGCCGCGGCGTCCTTGGCGACGTCCTCGATGATGGTGTCTATGTCCTCCCGGTCCGCCGAGGAAGGATCTGGATATCGAGAAAAGGATAAGGCAACGCCAAGACCAAGCTTCAGAAAGAAGAGAAAACGAATAGGGACGGAAGGCGAATCACTTACCCGTGCCGGGCTGGGAAGAAGTAGCCCCTTCCCCGCCAACATCTGGCGCGGGGACGGAGCCACCAGCACCCGGGTTCGCCTCCTCCTCCTCCTCTGTGCGCATGGGCTCGACGCTTGGTGCCCTTGCCGGGGACGCCCCTCGGGGCGGCGTGTTGAGGGTGGCCCCCAGTGGCTTCTCCTACTGCCACCCTCCTCCTGCGACCACGGCAAGGTCAGCACCAAGGGATCGTACCCGAGCACAAATTGAGAGGGAGCGAGTGGTGAACTTACGCTGGGGGTTGCGCTGGGGGCTGCTGTCCGGACTACTCACCACCACCAGCGGCATACTCGAAGTGCCATCCGGGGGCTGGCCGCCCGTCGAGGCCCTGGCCCTCTTCACCCTCTGGGCCAGCATCTCCGTGTCCCTGCGAAGATAAAAGCAAATCAAGATAAGCGGCACAGTTTTAGGAGACGGGGATGACAAAAAAGAGCACGATACTTACTCATCCTCCACCTCCTCTTCTGCTGCCTTCCTCTTCCTCCTTGGGCTGAGGGACCCAAAATCGAAGACGACCTCCGTGTCGACATCCGATGGTGGAGGGGAATCAGATGGAGTCCGAGGACGCTTGGACGAAGAAGAGGCAGTTGCTTTCTTCTTCGCCACCGCAGCCTTCACCACCTTCTTCGCTGTCTCGGCCCTCGTCTGGCGCACGGACGCCTCCTGGGTTTGCTGCGGCTGCGCGGCCCTGCCAGGCTGGACTGGTTCGCCAGAGCTGGCCCGCCGCAGGACTCGCCCTCTCCCCGTGACCGGAGGGTGGACAGTCTCGATCTCCTCCTCCGACGACTCGTCGACCACGTCTTCAATGAGAGGGGCCTCGGTGCCAGCGCTGCTGGCCTCCCCAGCGGACTCCGTCCAGTGGGCGAGCGCCCTCTCCTCTACGGCTGCCGCGACCTCGTTCTCCATGCCGCCGGTGCTGCCGGCCTCCCTGGCGAGCTCCGCCTCCGCTGCCCTGGCGGCGCTGTAGTCCAGCTCCGCTTGGGTGGTGTCCTGGACAAGCAGCGGCTCATCATGGACGTACCTCTCCACCAAGGTATCAAAGAACTCCTGCACCTGATCGCCGGCGGCTCGGCCCAATTTGGAACGAGGCCGTGCGCGTTAAAATCCGGCATCATGGCGATGATGTCGGTTTGGCGCGAGTTATTGCTCAGCAGGACCACCCCCGCCGGCAACCCAAACAAGGGCCCTTTGGTGACTTTGCCGGCTTCGCAGCCTTGCCGGAGCTCTCAACCTTGCCGTCGTGGTTCACGTCAAGCTAGAAGGGCCGCTGGCAGAAGTGGGCGTGCCCCATCACCGTGAGGTTGTGTTCCAAGCCGGGGCCAAGCCTCATGATGTCGGCCGCATTCATGAAGAGCCAGGCCGGTCTCCTTGTTGTGCAGCGGAGCGATTCGGCGGCGGATGAAATCTGCCCCGATCATCTCAAGGGTGAGCCCGGCCTCGGTGAGGCGAAGAATCCTGGTGGTGGCGACCGTGAGCTTCGCATCGTCGGCATCAACATCACCCCAGTTGTTTCTGCGAACCGGCGGCGCCTGGCGAACCTGGCAGAATTCCTGCGGGTCCTCCTCCTCAATCCAGCACCACCGGCCCCGCCACTCCTCCCACCTCTCCTTCTGAGCGCCCTCCGGGTATGTCCCTTTGGTCCTTGGGATCCAGGTGACACAACCAGAGATGGTGCCTCCCTTTTGGATTCGAGGATAAAAGTAGTGGCGGAAGAGCGCCGTGTTGGGGAACACTCCAGCGAAACCCTAGCAGAGATGCGCAAAAAGAGCCATGCACGCCACGGTGTTTGGAGTGAAATCCAGAAGGTGGAAGCCATAGGTGTGCATGACGTCATTGAAGAAATCAGAGAAGGGGGGCAGAGGCCGCAAGAAAAGTAGTCGACGAAGAATGGGTACCGATTCGGGCCGGCTTCGACGAAAGCAGCAGGGATGGCGCGCGTGGCCGGATGCCCCGTCGTCTACCCCCCCCGCCCCGTCTTGCACCCCCACAGGTGCTTGAAGTAGTCCTGGAGATGGACCGCGTCAAACGTCGAGGGGAAGTAGGCGGACTGCGTCCGCCGCACCGCCAACTCGCTCTTCGGCGGCTCCTTCGCCCCGGCGTCCTTGGCCACTCCTTTGCCTTTGCTGGTTTTGGGCGCCATGGCGGCTGCGAGAGGCGAAGAATGAAGGACGACGAAGGCGCGGCGGCGGCGAGCAAAGGCAGGAGCTTGAGAGGGAGGAAGAAGGGGGCGGCGGTTCCGAGATTGGAGAAAGCGCGGAGGGTAAATGAGCAGCGCTTCTGCGGTTATTCCTTTTTATGGGGAAGGCGCGGGCCGCCTCTGTGATGTGACGCATGTGTGCGGGAACCGCCCCACGCATGACTCCGACGTCACACACGACCCTCCGCGACACGCGTTCAACACAGGTCATGGGGAAGTGCAAGCGAGGGAAGAAGTTACCGCGGTAAAAATCTGCCCCACCTGCCCGCACACCGTTCTAGGCCTGGCCCAACAACGTGTCGCGCTTATGTGTGGCCCATGCCCGGGGGCTCCTATCATTGTACAAAAGTAGGGGCACTCCTTTTTACCCCTTTACTTGTGCACGGGCAATCAGAGCCGCGCCCACGGCCGCATTGAGCAGGGCAGAAGAGGGGAGCCGGAGCGCAAGGCAACCAAAGCAACGCCAAGACCAAGAAACAAAAAGAGCAAGAGGGCGAGGTGGACTCCCTCGGCAAGACCCTTGCCGGGGCAGCCTCCGTAGTCCCAGCAAGAGCCTTGCCGGGGCAACTTGCCCAACGCCAGCAGAGCAAGCCACCCTTGAGCCCGCGGGTTCCAACACCACCAACCAACCACATTGGAACCAAGGCCCGGGAGGCGCCTCTGTGGTGGCATGCAGATCTTCGTCAAGATCATAAACACACAAGACCAGGTGAGGACCAGAAGACGACGACCCTCGGCGAGATCCTTGCCGAGGAGATTCACGGGACCCCCGGCAAGACCCTTGCCGGGAACGACCACGGCGCCGCGGCAAGGCCCTTGCCGAGGACACTTACAAGGCCGCGGCCAGGCCCAAGTCTGCCAAGACTACACCGCCGCTCCCACGCAGCTGCTAGCTCAACCAACTAGGCAGGCACCTGCGTGGCAGCATGCAGCCTCTACACCGACTCAGCTAGCACCTGCGTGGTGGCATGTAGATCTTCGTGAAGACTCCACCACCGCGCCAGCCCAGCAGCCAGCCAACGTGGTGTTACAACGCCTCATCAGCTCGGACGCGCGTCGCAGCCAGGCGAGGCGGCGACAGCTGGGACGAGCTTCCTTGCCGTCCTCGATAAAGCAAGAGGGGCACGTTGGCAGCGCATTAAATGTGTTTGTCCAACAGCGCCAGAGGATAGACTCATCCACTGTACACCTTTACACCTCCTGTGTGCCACTGTGGCAACCCCTTTTTGCCTATAAAAGGAGGCGCGAGGCGACCAGGAGGAGGATTCAGATCTTTTGGACTAGGGACATACCGTAGCTAGTTCAAGAACTCAAGAACACTCAAATACATACACCAAGGCAGGACTAGGGTTTTACGCATCCTCGCGGCCCGAACCTGGGTAAACGATCTTTGTGCTTCCTGTCAGACCCGCTCTTTGCACAACCCCGTGCCCGCCAACCGTAGAAGGGATCCCAGTGATCCCATAGGTTTCGTTTCCACCGACATGGAGAGATGATGCTCGGGAGTAATGTGTTTTTACATGCTCGTTGCTAGCGATTTACTATATGACAAATAGTTGACCCACTCAAAAACGGGAATCAAACCCAAAATGAAATATCTCGATTCAATGAAATAGCTCGTTCACCAGGTCAAAATAGTGAATTAAATCCAAAATTAAACTCCTCAATCGAGTAGCATGTTGTACAGTATTATAGTACTCCATGAACATGTTGAGAGTCAATTTAATGAACTTGTTTGAGATACGCATATCTTCGTTCATGTATGGATTGCAGACAACATGTTCTCCAATTTAAATATTTGAATGCAAGTTTATATCGAAACATGGTTTATATCAGTCTTTGATGCATAAAACGCGACCTCCCCCTCTCTCGGACTCCTGCTCTCTCTCTCTCTCGCTCTCTCTCACTGACAATCTTCAATTCTGTTGCACGCATCCAACACACAAACCTTGTTGGTCCCTCTCCCTCTCTCTCCGTCTCTCTTCGTCTCTCTCTCTCTCTCTCTCTGTGTGTGTGGGGGGGGGGTCTTTCTAGTTCGCATGGATATATACTCCATCTATAGGTCTCTCTCGCTCACTATGTATGATTCTCTAGTCCAAGCTAAATATCTTGGGTGCACTCACTGTACGCACACAAATTCCTTGGCTCGTTGCCCGTAACTCTCTCGCGCACCACTCTGTCATCTCGGAGCTCTTACCTCTCTCTCACAAACTCTCCATCTACCTGAGTCACACATAAACATGCATATCTCACTCGCACTCGAAAGAACCATGTAAAACTTTATCTCTCTCCCTCGTTCTCTCTCCATCTCTCACACACACACACACACACACAATCTCATGCCTAGCCAAGTATGATGGTCTCTCATTCAAATGTAGGCACACGCAGTCCCCCCTATATGTATATGACTAGCTAATCTTAGTCTCCATCACAAACATGTGCATGGTCTATCTCGATTTCTCTCGGGGCATCTTTCTATCTCGCACGCACCTCCCTCGATCTCCCACCCATATAAGTCCCCTCACGATCTCCAGGGGATCTCTCTATCACAAACAGTAGCTAATCTTACTACTCTTGAGTAACTCCAAAAGCGGCCACCGAAGATCTTTATTGGATTTGTTTTTCATCACCAGCACATTGAGGTGAAAGATGTGCAGGTTCAGTGGGTCCTCTTGCGTTTTCACTGACATGTGGGACCGCATGTGAGCACACAGACGATGGGCTCTGCGCATCTGCTGGCTGGCTGAGAAGAGAGATAGAGGAGGGATGAGCACGGACTCCAGGAAATTTGTTGTACGTAACCAGCACCTTGATATAGGCTCGATATAGTGGGGTGGCATGGGCCATAACTAGCATTCACGTCTAGCAGTACGAGACACACCACCCACACGAGTCCCATCCGACACCAATTTTTTTGGAGTCCGTGCTACAACCATCTCTTCTCCCTCCTATTTTCTCAGCCATCGCGCGCTGGGTGGGGTGGGGGTTTGCTGATAGTCGGTTTGCTCAACTGCGGTCCCACTTGTAAGTGAAAATGCAACACATCATGCACTCCCCCTTGAGCGGTGTGCCGGACCAACCGTGTGGGCTGCGGGGTGCGATGCGAACACGGCAAGCTTTTCCTTTTGAACTTGTAACTTGTAAAATTTGGTTCTGCTCCATGGCATGACCGATAGATAGAAATAATGATTTTCCCTAGAGTAATGAGAAGTTAGGTTCTGGCGCGGTTCATGCATGGAGTATGTACAAAAATTATGAAGTTGACACGAAAGCTAAGATAATTACTAGTAGTACCATATACTACTACATGAATTTGATAGAAAGATAAAGATACATACGGATCCATCAACGACATCCTCAAGCCGTAGTGCGCCGGGTAACCAACAGACGTGTGAGGAGCAGCGGTGTTTGCGGCGGGTCAAGAAGGCCAGCGACCTATCGTCCTCCTCTGGCACATAGTAGTCCTTGTGGACGATTTGCGCGTAGATGTGGGTGATTATGTCGACGGTGTCTTGCTACGCCAGGCGCTGCGCGGCGAGCGCAACCTCGAGGTGGACATTCTCTGGCGCGACGGCGGGCAGTCGCAGGGCCACCAGTGCATCGAAGAGGTTGTCACCATAGAGGACGTTGAGGGTGGCGGGCATCGCAGAGCCTGGGCCCGTGGGCTGGAGGCGTACGTCAAGGTCGTCCGCGAGCTTCTTGACGATGATGAACTTGTCGAGGAAGCCGATGAGGACCTTGTCGAACAAGGAGACGAAGCTGTCGTCCAAGCGGCCTATCACCCTGGCGATGTCAAGCACGACCCGGAGACGTTCCTCGGTGCCAGGCCGCAGGCCGGCGTCGTGGACCATCTGGCACAGCCGGCTGATGCTCACGCTCATTGCCTCCATGGGTCTAGCTTCTAGTCAACTGATCTTGCGATTGGATTGATCACTCTTGCCCTTGGTTAGGGTGCGTAGGTGTGTAGGATTTCGTAGATTGGACTGGCGGGGAGCCTTTATATGAGAAGAGCAGACTGCATTGAATTCATGTGCGTGTTGGCCATCTACTCCTCGGCCCTCTACTGCACCTGCCTTCGGCTGTATGACAGGCGGGCCAGCCACCTGTTGGGCCCACGTGTCATACAACCAAAGGCAGGTGCAGTAAGTCAATGAAGCTGCGTCCCCCTCCGTGCCGGTGCAGTATAGTCATCTCACTGGACCTCTAGTTGGGGCCAAACGAGAGAACTTTGATGTTTACTGGTTTATTGGTCCCCTTTGCATTTTGCGCCAAGTTTTGACCTTTGATTTAACTAATAAAATGTTAATGCATGTAACCAAAAATGTTGTGTAATCCCAAAACACTTAGGCACGGTACATTAACTCCCTCCTCATTTCTTATTTTGTGACATATCAACCAATGAGAGATGTGGGCCGTGCATGCTTTCAATGACTTGAGACTACCAAACATGACATGTAGTGGTTAGTTCATTGCATGTAATCCTATTAATTAGCAAAAAGACATTATGTTCTCTCGTCGATAGCAATAAAACAATACACCATGTATTTATTTACAGCGGGAGTAGTACATTTTTTGTGACATGCATTACTAGATATTGCTAGTCGAATACTAAATCCAGATGTAGGTGGTAGTACTACTAAATCCAGACAGTGGTGCTAGTACTAGTAGTAGTACTACCAATGTACTAGTAGCACTGTAGCTAATCTTAGTCTGGATTTAGTAGCCAAGTATCTCATGCCTAGCCAAGTATGATGGTCTCTCACTCAAATGTAGGCACACGCAGTCCCCCCTATATGTATATGACCAGCTAATCTTAGTCTCCATCACAAACATGTGCATGGTCTATCTCGATTTCTCTCGGGGCATCTTTCTATCTCGCACACACCTCCCTCGATCTCCCACCCATATAAGTCCCCTCAAGATCTCCGGCACGCCGATCAAGGGGGAATGCATGCTGTGTTGCATTTTCACTTACAAGTGGGACCGCAGTTGAGCAAACCGACTATCAGCAAACCCCCACCCCACCCAGCGGGCGATGGCTGAGAAAACAGGAGGGAGAAGAGATGGTTGTAGCACGGACTCCAAGAAAATTGGTGTCGGATGGGACTCGTGTGGGTGGTGTGTGTCGTACTGCTAGACGTGAATGCTAGTTATGGCCCATGCCACCCCACTATATCGAGCCTATATCGAGGTGCTGGTTACGTACAACAAATTTCCTGGAGTCCGTGCTCATCCCTCCTCTATCTCTCTTCTCAGCCAGCCAGCAGACGCGCGGAGCCCATCGTCTGTGTGCTCACATGCGGTCCCACAGGTCAGTGAAAACGCAAGAGGACCCACTAAACCTGCACATCTTTCACCTCGACGTGTTGGTGATGAAAAACAAATCCAATAAAGATCTGCGGTGGCCGCTTTTGGAGTTACTCAAGAGTAGTAAGATTCTATTTACAGTTTAACCCAAGATGCACATCATGTGGCTTCAACTACTACTCCATTTTCTTGCATGACATGACCTGGATGCTGGATGACCCACGTGTCGGCAAAAGGAGGCAGACCAGAGGAGTAGGAAACACGGCAAGGCTGTCCTGTCAGACCTAGTGCCCGTGCGCGATGGCTTCCGTCCCACACACGAGCGAAGCCACTTGGCACCCCCACACGGTTGGTCCGCCACGCTGCTAGGCCAACTCCAGCGTGTGCAGCTCGAACGCGCGATCGCTCAGCCCCCTTTCCCTCGACGCCCCGGAGCTACCCAACCACGGCTACATGTTTTGCGCACACGGTGGCCGGGTTTCGAGCGGATCCGGTCGGGCTTGAGCTCGCCCGGTTGTGGGAGGCCGCGTCGCGCCATGGACTGGCCGGGCACCGGGCCGGAAGGCCCTGGCAAGGCCGCATGCAGGTACTGACTCCTCCTCTAGCCGCTTAGATCTACACCGTCGGTGGTCCACCGGCAGATACATGAATGGCGGTCGGCCGGGCTCGGTGCTGGCCCAAAAGCTCGTCGGCGCACCGTTTCCACTCATTACGTGCGATGACTGCCCAAAGAAGGTCTTGCGCCGCGTGTCTACAATGCCGGAACATCCCGGATGGGTGTTCATCAAGTGCTCAACCGATGGGGTATGTGCTACTTTAGCTTCGGTTGTGCTCTTGGATTAGACTTGTTGTGCTAACTTGAAATTTTATTATGTAGAATGGATGCAAGTTTTGGTATTGGGAAGAAGAGTACATCGATATATTTATAGAGCGCAATTTGGTAGATGTTGTAGCACTTTTAGCTAGCATAGAGGCTAGATATGAGACTAGTGCACTTGTTGATAGAATAGAGGCTAGACATGAGACTAGATGCGAGGAAGCAACGTCTATTTCTTTACACTCGAAGAAGAAAGAAGCACGCAAGATCGAGCCTACGCAGATCAACAATGAAAGCATCGAGAAGGCACTAATCCAACTCACAGGAGCAGTTATGGAAGTTTGATATCTTCTAAAATGTATTCTTATGGTTCTTGTTTTCTTTGGTCTTGCTTTTCTAGTCAAATTTTGGTGATGTATTTCCATGTACCAAAAATCAATGATGAAAAAAAGATATGTGTTTGCAAAGAAAAATGTACGCGGCCGGGATGCGTCCGCGCGTTGGGCGCACGGCCACCGCATCCGAGAAATGGCCCGGAATGACCCCATTGCCCTACCCAAATGGACAAAATCCGGGCAAAACGGAGGTCCTTTGGGGTCGTGCGTTGGAGTTGTCCTTACAAGTGGGACCGTAGTTGAGGAAACCGACTATCGGCAAACCCCCACCTCGCCCGTCGCGCGATGGCTGAGTTAGAGAAACGACGAGGTTGAAGAGATAGTTGTAGCACGGACTCCAAGAAATATGGTGTCAGATGGAAGTCGTGCTGGTGGCGTGTGCCATACTCCTAGACGTGAATGCCTGTTCTGGCCCATGCCACCCTACTAGTACTCCAAGTAGTAGTATATAATAGTAGTATTATTGAGGATTTGAGGTGCTGGTTACGTACAGCGAACACATTAACATATGGCCCACCTCACACTATGGCCAAATTTCCTAGAGTCTCTGCTAGGTTAAAAAGTTTTCTTTCTGAGGGTGGGTGGCTGGTCTCAAGTTTAAAACTTGTTGTATTACGTACGTAGACGTAGAGATAGTGCAGCATGTGAAGCTAGTACAAATAGTGTACTATTGTTGATTGGCCTCATCCGATAACCTGTTGCAATGCACGTACAATTATGTATTCGGAAAATATTTTTTTGCCTCGTCACAGCACCCACTCAGAGATGCGACTCAAAAGCCATTCATAAATTTAGTAAGTTTATCACAGGCATATCATTTTATTACATACAACAGGTCATCAACCCACAATGACAACAAGGACACATTATAAATACTAAAGTTTTCATCACACAACAAATAACAAGCAATGAAATGAACTTCAACTCAACCAATCCTCGGCGTTGGAAACGCTTGCTTTGAACCACAAGTGATTCTCTGGGAAGGGCCAGCTACTGTCAATCTCGAGACCAACGCAAGACTGGTCATCCGGGCTGAAGCGGCCTACTATATCATGAACAGGGTAGGGAACCACCGCAATGTCCGAGGTACAGATACAGTTGCTTCTCATAAATGGTAGTAACGTTGTCTCAACAGCAGTTGGATCGCCTTTCACCATCATTAGATAGTTTTGTCCAAGGAAGAGCAAGTTTTCTCCAAGACTATCAATACTGTACCAGGGAGAAGGTGTTGGCGCTAGCACACTAGTATCCATCCCAAATACCATGCAACGGGTGTTGGAATAGGTCCGTAGAGTGCGACCATGGGAGACAACACCTGGTTCTTTAGTAGTAACATCAACAGTGGGTTGTATACAGACAAGAAGGGGTGATCCATCGGAATAAGTTGCCAGGCGCCACTGAGTATATGGGCCCTCCTCGTCCTCATGCTCGTGATTATCACCATCGTCATCTCCCCCTTGGTTATAAATTTTTTCAACTATAGGTGGTGGAATGTTCACAGGACCTTGGAAACACAAGAAGAAGGTTAATTAGTAAAGGGAAACTTGCTAACTCGCATGCATGTGGATGAAACAATTATAATTATGGTGGAAGACAAACGTACCGAAACTACGAGGATCCCATGCAAAAACAGTGCCACGAGTGGTGGCAGCAAACACAAGACCCTCGTATTGAATTGCGTCACAGTACACATCCGTGTATAGAAACTGATTTTTGAGCAATATCCATCCACTCGAACCACGAAGGATGGCAACAAGCTTGTCGAAGATAGCAACAACTCCATAGTTCCTGTAATGCCAAGAGCGGTTGGGAACTCGACAAATTGCTATCTTCCGTAGAAGACAGTCACCATGATCATATTTGAAAGTGCGTAGAATACCGCTGTGCTCAAGCTCTGGGCAGTCTGAGATTTTTGAAAGTGGTACCCGGTGATGAGTGTACACATTCACAAGTTCCCACTCGCAGTTGTACCCAATACAAACAAACCAATCTCCATATGTGCCTACCCAAGCCTTGCCCTCAAGCGATGGCATCTTAACATCATATGTATCATTATCAAGTGACATCAACTTGCACAAGGCGAGGCTTCCCTCGTCCCCGTGCCAGTCAGCAGGGTCACGGCGAAGAAGATAGGGGAGATCAAACCGCTCCTGGACCCTTGGGTTCCTTGTAATGATGTTATTAGTTGAGTCAAGAATGGTCTTGAACGAACCTGCCATGCTAGCCGAGGTGATGACGTCGCACCGATCAATGAGTTCCTCCACCATGTCATCTTTCAGATTGGGGCAAGAATAACGTGGTCGTTTCTGGCCTGTTCCCTCCATGGAGAAGACGATCGAACAATGGCAGAAGGAAGGTGAAGGAAAATGGAGGAGGGAGGAAGAGAGTGCGACAACAGTTCCAAATCGAGAGGGAAAGGCGAAGAGTTGCTGGGCGGTTGCCAGTTTGCCACGGTACACGAAGAGGCACCCCGGCCTACATGTCTGTTCATAAATTGTACAAAAGGACTCGCCGTCGTCTCACTGCCATATTTGAACGGGACCACATGTCAACGAAACATGGTGTGTAATTTCTCATGCAAAATGTGATCTGGCTGCGTTGGCCTGAGGTGCCGCATTAGTTATCGACCTTTATTTTTTTAACATACAATCTGAGTGGATAGCTCGTGTGGTCATCACACGTGAGCGGATATATAGGTGGGCTAGGTGGGCAGGCGGCAACAATCTACTCCCTCCGTTACAAAATAGATGACTCAACTTTGTACTAACTTTTACTAAAGTTAGTACAAAGTTGAGTCATCTATTTCGGAACGGAGGGAGTAAGTGCTAAAAGAGTTGATCCAATGCTTGGTTTTGTTTGGATTTTCCAACCATGACCATTGGATAGATTGAATCAATGGCTTACGTTCAAAGTTATTCTCATACTATAGAATGGTATAGGAACATGGAGAAATATGGTTCATTTTATATCGCTGAATAATATAACATATTATGAATGCAGACGCTCCACCGCGAGGTTTCTTGCTCCTTCTTGGTCGTCGGGAATCTATGTTCTTCCACTCTTTCGTTTAAGACATGAGCTTTGTTCATCCTTTTGCTGACACGCGGGGCATCTATATGCCTCCATTTTAAAAATCATACTATATGCCTCCATGACACGCGGGAAATCTAGCATCAAGGTGGCGTGTCATGCAAGAAAATGGAGATATGCAATGCGTAAGTGAGTAGTGCACTTCGATGGCACCTAGTACTACGCAATATTTTTTCTCCTCGATGGCACGTGAATAGTGCACGTACTCAATGACAGAGCACGGGATGGTAGCCATGGACATTGTCGACCCTTTTTGAAGAGAGTACTAATAAATACGTAACTTTGATGTGTCCTGTCAACTCGCAAAATGACGAGAAGCTTGCTTACTACGCCTTCTCCCTCTCCAACGCGTGCGCGGTGGCTCGCAGCACGAGGAGAAACTTTTGCTTACAAGCGGTCGATGTGCAGCAGTTTATTTGGTGTCAGATTGCCAGAAGTACTACTGTAGTACCATCATTATTGTTCGACTTCTGGAAGAGGAGAAGAGCCAAGCGCAAGGTCACCTACTAACCTAGTACAATACTACTATAGCCAAAGCTGGTCCACCTTTTTAGAGCATGGTTAACTAATATAGGCGGCTCTTGTAGCGGCACATCATTTAGAGCAAGTACTCTCTTTGTAGGAACAAAGAAAGTGAAACAAAAGTTGGAGTGGATGCTAGATTGCCAATTAAAACATGATTACATAGGGAAAAAAATCCTATAGCAGTCTATCCTATGAATCAAATGACCAATGTAGGAAAATTATGAGGGGGGTCTCTCCAACAGTGTTCCTCGGCTCGCACCTAGCATCACGGTGGTCGAACTTGGAGTCGTTCATCTGGTACACATGGCATCTCAGATCTGGACACAAGGTGATGGGACCTCTCACTTCATCCGCCATTTGAAGCGGCGCGCCGGTGGAGGGCTAGCATACTCCAATATTAGGTTGGCTCTATGTGATGTGGCAACTTCATATACTAACCGGATGCTGGCTATACTAGTACGGTACTCAGACTCTAAGAAGTGACTCGAAAACCATTCATAAATTGAGTCTATGACATGCATTTGCAAATGTACCATTCATTACATACAACAAGTCATCAACACAAATGACAACGAGGATACATGTTGGATTATAGATTATTTCCAACAAAACATTCTAGTAAATACTGAAGTTTGCATGACACAACAAATAACAAGCAATGAGATGAACTTCAACTCAACCAATCCTCGGCGTTGGAAACGCATGCTTTGAACCATAGGTGTTCTGGGAAGGGCCAGCTATTTTCAATATCGAGAGCAACGTAGGACTGATCATCCAGGCTGAAGCGGCATATATCAGGACCAGGGAAGGGAACCACCGCAATGTCCAAGGTATAGATACAGTTGCTTCTCATAAATGGTAGTAATGTTGTGTCAACAGTAGCTGGATCGCCATTCACCATCATTGGATAGTTTGGTCCAAGGAAGAGCGAGTTTTCTCCAAGACTATCAATACTGAACCAGGGAGAAGGTGTTGGCGCTAGCACACTAGTATCCATCCCGAATACCCTGCAAAAGGTGTTGGAATAGGTCCGGAGAGGGCGACCATGGGAGACAACACATGCCCCCTCAGTAGTAACAATCTCAGTGCACTGTATACAGACAAGAAGAGGTGATCCATCGGAATTAGTTGCCAGGCGCCACTAAGTATATAATTTCTGCTCGTCCTCATGCTCATGATCATCACCATCGTCATCTCCCCCTTGGTTATAAATTTTTTCAAGTATAGGTGGTGGAATGTTCACAGGACCTTGGAAACACAAGAAGGTTAATTAGTAAAGGGAAACTTGCTAACCCGCATGCATGTGGATGAAACAATTATAATTACGATGGAAGACAAACGTACCGAAACTACGAGGATCCCATGCAAAAACAGTGCCACGAGTGGTGGCAGAAAACACAAGATCCTCGTATTCAATTGCATCATAGTACTCATCTGTGTACAGAAACTGATTTTGAGCAATATCCATGGACGAACCGTGGAATCAGTAACGACGGCAACAAGCTTGCCGAAGATAGCAACAACTTCATAGTTCTCATAATTCCAAGAGCGGTTGGGAACTCGACAAATTGCTATCTTCCGTAGATGACAGCCACCATGATCGTATTTGAACGTACGTAGATCATCTGTGTGCTCAACCTCAGGGCACTCTGAGATTTTTGTAAGTGGAATCCGCTGACGAGTGTACACATTCACAAGTTCCCACTCGCAATTGTACCCAATATAAACAACCCAATCTCCATTTGCGCCAGCCCAGGCCTTACCCTTAAGCGATGGCATCTTGACATCACACGTATCGTTATCAAGCGGCATCAACTTGCACAAGGCGACGCCTCCGTCATCCGCGCCCATGCGAACAGGCTTATAGCAAAGAAGATAAGGGAGATCAAACCGCTCTTGGACCCTTGGGTTCCTTGTAATGATGTTATTAGTTGAGTCGAGAATGGTTTGAACGAACCTGCCATGCTAGCCGAGGTGATGGCGTCGCACCAATCAATGAGTTCCTCCACCACGTTATCTTTTAGATCGGGGAAAGAATAACGGGGTCGTGTCTGGCTTGTTCCCTCCATGGAGAAGACGATCGAACAATGCAGAAGGAAGGGTGAAGGCAAATGGAGGAGGGAGGAAGAGCGTGCGACAGCAGTTCCAAATCGAGAGGGGAAGGCGAAGAGGCGATGGACGGTTGCCATGGTACACGAAGAGACGCCCCGGCCTACATAGACGTCCGTTCGGAAATTGTAAAAAAGGACTCATCGTCGTCTCACTGACATGTTGGAACGGGACCACATGTCAAGGAAACATGGTGTGTCATTTCTCGTGCAAAATACGAGCTGGCCACGTTGGCCCGAAGTGCCGCATTATTTATCGACTCTATTTTTTTAATGGCGTGCCGTTCAGTTTTGAAGCACGACTAACTGGTACTGTATGTAGAGAAAATATAAACTACTCTACCACTACACCTCTAGTACTAGTAGTATAAAATATATATATAGGCTGGAGCTTCAGCGCTTTCTTTCTATGGGCTGCCCACTTGCTTCTCACACTATCACCTTCTCTCCAGATCTAAAAAAGACGGCCTCTCTCTCCCTCCTCACCGATGGTCACAGATCCGCCGGGGAAGAAAAGGACATGCAGCATTGACGCACTCCTCGTCGGCGAGCGAGGTCATGCACTGACGACAAGGCCGTCCTCTCAGACCTAGCGCCCGTGCGGGATGGCCTCCGTCCCCAAGCTCGCTGTCGTAGTGTGTGCGGAGGACGACGACCATGAGCGAAGCCACTTCTCGCCGACCCTCAGGTATGCTACCTCTTTTTGAACCATACCCTTGTTCTATTGCCCCATCTGCCACGTCGCTGCATGTGGATCTTTTTCCACTCCACCATCTTCCCAATTTGCTATCCTTTGCTCTGCTGGTCACGCAGACGAAAACCTTAATTTGCACTATTAAAGGAAACCCTACTTCTGCAGACTAATCCATGTCTGGGTTGAATAAGGAAAGAAAGGGAGATTGTATTGTCCAAGAGAGTAGGCATCGAACCTGCATCTAGGTTGAAAAGGGGAAAATCAGTAGCTAAGGAACGAGTCTCGTGTCTCTTGGTTGAAGAAGGGTAGAAAGGCATGACAACGCAATAGAGAATGACCAGGTCGATCGATTTGTTGTTCTCACATAGGAAAAAGGTGGCTAAAGAGAACAAAAATGGGACGTAATCCACATATGCTGCCTGGATATTTGTTGCTCTGGGCAACCATACCTCCCTCGCCACTCTATGCGTCCGTGGAGGTACATCGTACTGGTGCGCCCACTGTCTGAATGGGCCTCCCATGCTCTTATTGCCACTTTTTGCTGTTAGTATAACGCCAGCAGTCAAGTCAAGCAATGCTACTGCTAAAGTGATGCCACATTTAACTAATGCCGCACTCAGTCTAATGCCACCGATAAATTTAAGCAATGCCATTTAATGTCACTAGATTATTTCAGGGTTTGCTGTTGATTGTGGATGTATTAAAGATTTTTTAGCTAAGGCATTCTAATGCTGTTGCACAGCCAGTATACCAACGATGAATCTTGTTACTACCTTCAGATTTTTGCACTGTTAATGCTTATAGATTACATACCTCACTTTCAAGAGATAAGTCAATTTTTTTGTACAGTGTCAAGAGGAAAGGTCAAGAGTGGGCAGCTCCTCCTCCGGCTGTTCTCTTGATTTGTTCGATCAAGTTTTTATGTTTGACCGATTATCAAGATTGGGATAGCAATTTTTAGGCCCCCTCGAGTTCGAAATGATATTTACCTTGAAGGTACATGGTTTGCAATTTTTTATACCGTCATTAGTTAATAATGCTAGTTACCTTCAGACTTTTGTATTTGGTTTAATGCTCATGCACAGCTAGTATACCAATAATGAAACTTGTTACCTTTACATTTTGTATTGTTAATTCTTATAGAATCTTCCAGTGCTAGAGTTTATTGTAATAAAATAAGTACTCTACTATTGCACTAGCCACTGGATTAGTGTATATTTGTACTATTCGAATGGTGTTGCATTAGCGTATGGACATAAATAAAGTGTGGCAAGCTTTCCCAGATATGTGCTCAAGAAAACTACTACCTGTTCTAAATACTAGACATTGGGTACTTTAAATTGAACTGCGAAAACGTCTTATTAAGGAACAGAGGGTGTAGAGTTCACTCAAATTATCCCGGTAAAGCTAGTCACACCTTTGTTAAAATTAATGTTCATTATTTTATCGGAGGAGGTCTGTATGTTTGTCTCTAATGCCTGTCGACTACATACCTGACATCATGATGTAATGTTAAGTCATTTCCTTTTGTACAGTGTCACTGAATTGTCAAGGCGGTGATGGCATTTTATTTTAGTTGAACTGCACAAAATATGCTTAAAAGAAGAGGAAAGGTCAGGAATCGATCATTCTTTCAGAAAGAACTATATATGCCTTCCTGACATCAACCGTTGTTGCCTTATTTATTCCTTTAAACAAGTGGTTAGAAATAGTCTTGCTACCTTTTCCCATTTAGAAATTGGAATGCTTATATTTGTGAGTCTATGCTTCAACTAGTGCCACTTTTATAGTAATCACACTTTCAATATATACGCAAACAGGGATGCTCGATTTTAGTGGAACTGTAGAAAAAGTCCAAATGGTTCAACATTAGGAGCATGTTTTCTTCCAAACCTTTATATCCAATTGGTGGCACTATGAGCTATTCATTGTGAAGGTACATGGTTTGCTACTATCTTGCTACTCTTTTTGTACTGTCATTAGATAGTAATACTAGTGGTTTGCATGTGAATTTATTGGCAGGGTGGACCTACATTGGAGGTGCAGGACATGATTCAATGATTGGATGCTCAATTTCGGTTGTATCGATTTCACCTCTTCCATCACTGCGAACATGGATATCCTTGGTCTAATGAAGAATAGGCGCTATATTTCTGCTCTGAACCAGCAAATCAATTTAGTATGAAATTGTCCAGGGCAAAACATGACTGTATCAAATTGTCCAGTGCAAAACATGACAAATGCTAAGCGGAAGAAATGTGTTTAAACCGAAAATACAAGGTGGGGTATATGTTTACTAGCTGCTTGATATTTGTGCAGACAGAGATGTCTGCCCGTTGCTATTTGGCAAACAAACAAAGTGACCGCAATTTTGGTTGAACTGCACAAGAGAATAGTATAGTCACTACATGCAGTGCCATTTGAAAATAGACACAGAAAGATTGGATAGTCACTTCATGGACTGCAGAAAAGTAGTATTGTACTGTTTATTAGCCAACACTAGGTGCTTCATTGCTTTGGTCTTATTATACAATGGGCATCATTTGCCTAAGTTAAAGTTTGTATTCCAAAAATAGTCTCGCTGTGTGATCGAGAGAAGACCAAATCATATTGTAGTGGATGTTCCTCCATCATGTGTGGTTCATTCTCATGGTTCCAGCTATTGATGTAACCACTTACGTTTGCAAGAGGAATTGTGGACTTCACAAACAAATTTGTCTTTCAGTCTGTACTGAATGTTGGCCAAGAGAAGCATCCATGTTAGTAGGAAGAACAGATGTTTTTTCTAGATCTTTGCTTTTGGAGCTACATATTTGTATATGATCTGTGAATCATTGAGATGCATTAACATGTTGATCTTATGTATGGGAATCATACTAGTTGGTTTTGAATTTGGGCTAGTAATGTGAACATATTACAATGCCAGGCATGTGAGTCTCGTGTGAACATTTCGAACGGATCAGCTCTAACTGCTGTGCACAGCATGATCCCTATTTCTTTGTTCTCAGTGTTTACAAGTTACTAACAGTTCCTTATTTCTGTTCGCTCAGTGTTTACAAGTTACTGATCGTTCACTAGCTGGCCTACTAATGTGCTCCTGGCAGTTTTAGTTGCGATGCAAGATCCGAAGTGGCAGTTTTTTGAATAAAAATGCCTACCTCTGAACAAACTGACAAGCTGCTCTGAAGAAAATGGCATGCGAATCTGAAGAAACTGCCAGCAAAAACGTTCGCAAATGCCCTATCTCCGAGCTAATGTTCATCAGCTAATGCGATCATACACGTACACCATCCGACCTACTCGATCCTACACGTACACTATCCAACCTACTCGATCCTACATGGATAAATAGTGGATCACGCACGTACTACCTCCTTTCCGGTATGCAGGGCTCAATTCAAGAAACGACGTACTCGATCCTACACGAATAAATAGCGGATCATGCACATACTGGTACCTCTTTTCCGGTTTACATGGCTTAATTCAAAAATCTCACCAACCAAGGTACTCCCTCTGTCCGGGTTTATTAGTCCCATGAGCCAAAGCAGCAAGACCAAGGCATGGCAATAATTAACTGCATGGAGAAGTTTAATCCTAATTAATTCCAGCGATTTAAGTGGTTGCATGCGTGTCCTCGGCTGCGACTCGTTGCATGCTACTCCGCGTACTGGCTGCGAGCGATTCTGAGTGGCTGCATGCAGCCGGCCGTAATTGAGGCGGCTAACTGATAAAAAAGATGCGCTTTGAATTTTGCGGGCCTTTTAAATCTGTGGAATCATTTTTGACAAGGAGGGAGTACCTCATCTGGATGATTCGAGTGCACTTGTTTGACCGTCATGCCGGCGTGCGACCCAGCATGGATGGGACGCACCACTGATGAGACGGGACGGCACAGTCATAATTTTAGTTTTTCTAGTTTTCCACGGCAAGCTGGCGCGCTAAGCCATGCCTGCTTATGCATTGAATTTCCATGACCATGATGACTATCGCGTTTCCCGCGACACGCTAGTTTGCCTACCTTCCGCCTATAATTACTGTTTCCCGGGCTTCTCCGGTGGCACCATCACCCAACTCTCCCTATCCTCATAAGCCCCCACCGGCCCGACGTCGCCACTTATCCTCGCTCTTGCCACGTCTGCCATGCCCCCGCCCGTCCGCGATAGGTGACGCCGGAGGCAGTCACCGCCGGAACTAGTGTTCAGTTTTTCACCGGAAGGCAGACTGAGGGAGGAGGCATTCTATCGGTCTTTAGATGGCGATGCGGAGTATGAGGAGTTGTTGGAGCACGACCACCTGGCGGAGGAGCAACGTATTGCCGATTTGCGCCGCTAGCAGGACATGGAGCAGCAGCACACCGACGCTCTGAGTCGCGAGCAGAGCGCCCGCAACTGGGCCGACTACATGGAGGTCGGCGCCCGGCAAATAACCCTGGAGGCTGTCGGGCATGCATGCGTTCGCGACGCCGAATTTTACTACAAGCTTGTCAAGTGGGTTTCCCGCTTAGAAGCCGAAGCTTCGGTGGACCACGCCGGCATGGAAAGGGCCAACGCGTGCGAGCAATGCGCCCTATCACATCTCTGGCAAGTCCGAGGCGAGGTGGAGGACGCCAGTGATGGCGTTTAGCATGTACCGCAGATGGCGGCCGGCATCTTCTAGTTAGCTAAGAGTAAGTTAGTACTTGTACACGACTAGAGTATTAGGGAGTAGAGAGTTAACTTGGCTATGATGGTTGTCAACATGGAAGTTCAGTACTCTATATCTGGATCAGACCTCTTACTTTGCTCTAAATGTTGAACTTTCCATTTGAACGTATGGAATGGGCTATTATTTTTTTAAATGGGTTGTATTTTTCCGCCACGGGTTTAGAGGCTGACTTGTGGGCCTACCAGGTTGGCGCGTACAAAATCAGGAGATGATTGTACGTGGAAAGGATGACAGCGGGGACCCACCAAGGTCATGGCAGTATGCAAGCAAGTGCCTCCTTATTTCAAGCCAATAAAAAATGGCTCCTCCTAATGGATTTCTGACATCTGGGTCCCATACGATTGTCAACGTAGTCAATAAACGAGAGAATTGCACAATGAGCGGCTGACACCAGGGACCCAGCAGTTCGCCCAGTTATTTTTGTTTTGGGTTAATTTGATAAATGCCACTCCAAATCTGGTGATTCCGAGAAATGCCACTGCAATTTCCAAACTTTGAAAAATGCCATTTCATGCCATTTCCAGTGGCATTTTTCGAAGTTCGGAGTGGCGTTTTTCAAAGTTTGCAAATTGCAGTGGCGTTTTTCAAAGTTTGCAAAAATTGTAGTGGCATTTTTCAAAGTTTGAAAATTGCAGTGGCATTTTTATGAATTGCCATAATTGGAGTGGCATTTATCTAATTTGTTTTTGAGACGGAAGAAGGGTGTCAACTGGGCTGTGCGGGGCACTCTGGCCTGTCTAGACAGCCTTTTCTTTTATGTTTACCACAGACCAGCCCAGTAGTTTTTTTGTTCCTTCTGAAAATGGCTAGCCCAGTTTTTTTGTGATTTGTCAAGTAAGTCGCTTTGTCAGGCCTGTTGAGCTGCAAACTTTCAAGACGAGGAGAGCTTCATTAGGCTGGCCGAGAAAATGGCCTATCAGTAATGAGAAATGGGCTGTATATTTTTAAAACATATCAAAACGGCAATTAGTTTCAAATTTCTTTTTTTTCATTTCGAGATTTTAAATTGCGTTGATTTTTATGCGTGGACAATTTGTTGGATTTTATATTGATATACATTTATTTTTAAATCAGTTTGAATGTGACTCGAAATTTCGGGATTAAAAATGGTTCGGACCACACCGAAATATGCAAATTTTCGAATAGTTTTTTAACCATGGCCACAATATGGGCTGTAATGCTAACAAAAAGAATATGGGCTCCCAAAAAACCTAAAGAATTAGCAAATGGGCTGTAAATTCTTAGAAATAATGGCAGATGGGTTGTATGCTGTTTCCCACAGATTTGAGGCTTTCCTAAAAAAAGGTTGACGCACAAGCAGTGACTGTTGGATGTCCATCCAACGGCCGTCGTGCTTCTTCAATCTCTACTCTTCCTGCTCCAGCCGCTCAAACAAGCGCCGGCGGGACTACCTGCTCCCTCCTCCCACGGCCGGCTGTGCTGCTGCGCAGGCCTCACCGCCCCACCGTACTCCCATCGCTGGCCTAGCCATCCCTCTACTCACCCACACCTGCTGTTATTCTCTGGCGACAGCAGCCGAACCAGTCAACCCTCGTACTCCCCACCACGTGGGCAGCCACTGCCGTGTCTTCCCCGGCTCCGTGTCGTTCCCTTCGTAGGTGTAACGCCCACGATGCGGCTATATCTCCCACGTGTCGAGGCACGACTTAGAGGCATAACCGCATAGTGGTTTTGTCGCAAGAAGGGTCATCTTCACACGATCCCATGTAATGAACAAGAATGGGATAAAGAGTTGGCTTACAATCGCCACTTCACACAATACATAAATATATCTCATACATCATCCAAATAGAAACATATAGACCGACTACGGTCAAAATCCAAATGAAAAAAAAGATAACCCCAAATGCTAGATCCCCGATCGTCCCAACTGGGCTCCACTACTGATCATCAGGAAAAGACACATAGTAACGGCCACGTTCCTCGTCGAACTCCCACTTGAGATCGACGCCATCATCTGCACTGGCATCGTCGGCACCTGCAACTGTTTGGTAGAATCTGTGAGTCACGGGGACTCAACAATCTCACACCCGCGAGATCAAGACTATTTAAGCTAGTAGGAAAGGATGGTGTAATGAGGTGGAGCTGCAGCGGCAAAAGCATATATGGTGGCTAAATTGCGCAAATGAGAGCGAGAAGAGAAGCAACGGAACGGACGTCATCTAGCAATGACCAAGAAGTGATCCTGAACACCTACTTACGTCAAACATAACTCAGACCGTGTTCACTTCCCGGACTCCGCCGAGAAGAGACCATCACGGCTACACACGCAGTTGATGTATTTTAATTGGGTCAAGTGACAAGTTTTCTACAACCGGATATTAACAAATTCCCATCTGCCTCATAACCGCGGGCACGGCTTTCGAAAGATAATACCCTGCAGGGGTGTCCCAACTTAGCCCATCATAAGCTTTCACGGTCAACGAAGGATAAACCTTCTCCCGGAAAAACCCGATCAGTCTCGGAATCCCGGTTTACAAGACATTTCGACAATGGTAAAACAAGACCAGCAAAGCCGCCCGAATGTGCCGACAAATCCCGATAGGAGCTGCACATATCTCGTTCTCAGGGCACACCGGATAAGTCAAGCTACGAGTAAAACCAGACCTCGAGTTTCCCCGAGGTGGCCCCGCAGGCTGCTCGGTTCGGACCAACACTCGAAGGAGCACTGGCCCGGGGGGGTTAAAATAAGATGACCCTCGGGCTCGCGAAAACCCCGGGGAAAAGGCTTAGGTGGCAAATGGTAAAACCAAGGTTGGGCCTTGCTGGACGAGTTCTATTCAAGGCGAACTGTCCAGGGGGTCCCATAAATCACCCGACCGTGTAAGGAACGCAAACTCAAGGAACATAATCCCGGTATATCAGTAACTAGGGCGGCAAGAGTGGAACAAAACACCAGGCATAAGGCCGAGCCTTCCACCCTTTACCAAATATATAGATGCATTAATTAAATAAGAGATATTGTGATATCCCAACATATCCATGTTCCGACATGGAACAAACTTCAACTTCACCTGCAACTAGCAACGCTATAAGAAGGGCTGAGCAAAAGCGGAAACTTAGCCAAACAACGGTTTGCTAGGAAAGGATGGTTAGAGGCTGACATGGAAAAATGGGAGACATGATATAGCAAGTGATAGGTAGTGGAGCATGGCAATAGAGCGAACAACTAGCAAAGCAAAGATAGAAGTGATTTCGAGGGGAGGTCATCTTGCCTGCAAGGTTCTCAGAGTTGTCGAAAGCTTGATCCTCGTAAGCGTACTCAACAGGTTCCTCGTTCATGAACTCGTCTCCCGGCTCTACCCAAGAAAAGAACACAAACAAACGGAACCACAATCAACAACGAGAAATGCGCAAGCAACATGATGCAAAACATGTATGATATGCAAGATATGATATGCGATGCATATGCGTGCTCCGGAGGGAAAAAGATGAACATGGCAGTAACTTGGCAAACCAAGCATGCCACTGGAAAGATGAGATGATTTTGGTCGGAATCGATATAAAGATCACCGGAAACGGATGCACGGTTTACAAATGGCAAGCAAAACAAGAATGACACGAATCTGCGATAAACAGCAAGATAGCACTTAAAATGCAACAAGCAACAATGCTACAGCACCCCAACATTGCAACAAAGCACATGGCAGTAATCTACAGGAGATGCTTGACAAAAGTTGAACACTGAGCTATGGCTAGATCACAACATATAAAGCTCAAACAAGCATGGCAAAAATGCAAAAGATAACAGGATCACAGACTTGGTGAAAAATTGGACATGGCAGTGAACAGCATCAGGTAGCAATGTTCAGAGCACGAAATCAACATGCTACAGGAACTTAACATAGCAAAACAAGCCATGTCAGTGTTCTACTAAATGCACAAGACAAAATTCCCTTACTGACCATAAGCCAAAAAGGACCAGAAGATATGATGGAAAGCATGTAAACATAGCAAGTTCTGTTACCAGGTTTCAGACTTAGCAGAAAACAGAGCATGGCAGAAATTATAATATGAAGGCCTCTTTGTGAGCTTGATGCACTCACTACAGAGCAACGCATGACAAACCAAGCATACCTACAGCAATATGGCATGTTTATGAAGCTATCCATGGCAAGAACAATTGCATAGCATGTATGGATCAACTACAATAAGCTTGGCAAAATTGCATATCATGTTAAGAATCTGCCAGAAATATTTTATAGCAAAAGTAGAGCAAGATTGAGTCATGCTATGGCACTACATAATTGCAAACAATTGCAGGAATGGATCAATTACAACTATATCTACAAAACATCCTTACTGAACATCTCCAAAATATGCATGGATCTCTCTGTAGCATCAAGTTTATATTGCACCAAATAACAGCAGACAAGGACTTAGAGAAATCACTAAGTCCCTGAAATCAGAAATATTACGGAGCCTACTTTGCATGCTTGTGCTAGTCACCACAGACATCACAAAAATACATGGCATACACCCTTGGAAAGATGGCATGGCATACTTCAAAACACATGTAGAGCTCATGCTCATAAGATGCACAGATTAAAAGATACAAAAATGACAAATCTCCAAGTTCTGTCAAGAACCAGAGAATAACAGCAACTAGCCCTCTTCCAACAGAGATTTGGGCAACAAGATGACCTCTAATGAATATGGTGCAATTGAACAAAATGTAGAGCATCACGAGACGAACAATTTGACATATTACACACGTGAATCGGAGCTACACGCACGGAGTTGTGGAGCTATGAACATGGCAAGATGCTGAAAAAATTCCAAGACTTAGAGAAATTAGGGGGGTACGGGAAGTCAACGCGCGTACAGTGATCCTCCAGATCTCGATCGGGAGAGCTCGAGCTCGGTCGATGGCGCTCGCCGTTGACGGCCGGAGGAGAGGGAGGCCGGAGGTTGGCGGGCCCGACGCCGGAGGAGAGGAGGCCGGCGGCGAGGTCGCCGGCGGCGGGGGCGGCGCAGCCGCGGCGGCGGGGCACAGCAGGGCCGGGCGGTGGCGGAGGGCGCCGAGCGCGGCGGCGGCTGGCGGACGCGGGAGGCGGCGGCGTGTCGGGCGGCGGTGGAGAGGCGGCTGGCGGCGAACGGGCCCGCGGGCTCGCGACGGGCTTCGCGGGCCGGCGGCGGCGGGAGATCCGGCGGGCGACATGGCGGCTCGGGACTGGTCGGTTGCGGCGGCGGACGCATCCGGCGGCGCGGAGGGAAAATTTCTAGGGTTGGACTGCGCGAAAATCTCGGGATGCCCACATATTTATAGGTAGAGGGAGCTAGGAGGCTCCAAATGAGGTGCGGTTTTCGCCCACACGATCGTGATCGAACGACCTAGAGCATGTAAGAGAGTTTGGTGGGTTTTGGGCTGGTTTTTGAGGGGGGTTTTGCTGGGCACTCAAATGGACATTGCGGATGCCCGGTTAACCGTTGGAGTACCAAACGACCTCCAAATGGAACGAAACTTAACCGGTGATCTCCGGGTGGTATAATAAGGTCACTTGACAAGCCTCTGTCCATTCCGAGAAAGTTTGACACCCGCACACGAAAGAAAACAAGAGGGGTGCACCGGAGGAGATAGGAGCGCCGGATTGCAAAACAGACAATGGGGAAAATGCTCGGATGCACGAGACAAACACGTATGCAAATGCAATGCGCATGATGACATGATATGAAATGCATGACATGACAAAATACAAAACAAAAGACAAAACCCGACCACAGAGGGAATATCATATCACATAGCCGAAAATGGCAAGAGTCAGAGTACAAATATGACAAGTTGCATGCGGGGTGTTACAGTAGGCCTCGCCGTCGTCCACCGCCCTGGTGCTCTCGGCGCGGCGTGGTCAACGTGGTCAACGAACAACATCCATCGGAAGTGGACTGTACGTGGAGAGACTGACAGCTGGGTCCATGGCCGCACACAAGGAAAAGCCTCCTTATTACGCGCAAAATAATGATTCCTCCACCTGACATCTGGGACCCGCCGGAAGGGCCTCTGTATTTTGCGAAAACTACGTTCCCCCCACTGACAGCTCGGACCCACCAGCTATATCTTCGCACGCAAGGAAGTGCCTCCTTATTGCGCACAAAAAATGAATAGTCCCCCTGCTAGCCGGGACTCAGCATAGTGGGAGGCTGACTTGTGGGCCTACTAAATTGACGGGGACGGAGGGCTTTGTCAACTTAGTGAATATGAACGATTCTAGCTCCAGTGACCGTACGATGTCCATCCAACGACCGTAGTGCTTCTTCAACCTCTGGTCTTCTTGCTCCAGCCGCCCAGAGCAGTGCCGGTCGTGCCGCCTGCTCCTGCCTCCCGTGGCCGGCTGTGCTGCCGCGGAGGCCTCGCCGCCACCTACTACTCCCACCACTGGCCAGGCCCTGCAGCGACGGCAGCCTCACACCGCAGCCGAACCAGTGAACCCTCATACTCCTCTACGCATGGGCTTCCACCGCCGCGTCTTTCCCTTCCTAGGCCTCGCCGTCGTCCACCGCCCTGGTGCTCTCGGCGTGGCGTGGTCAACGTGGTCAAGGAACGACTTCCATCGGAAGAGTACTGTACATGGAGAGGCTGATAGCTGGGTCCACGGCCGCAGCAAGGAAGTGCCTCCTTATTACACGTAAAATAATGATTCCTCCACCTGACAGCAGGGACCCACCGGACGGGCCACCGTATTTCGTGAAAAAAACGTTTCCCCCTGACTGCTGGGACCCACCAGCTACATCTTCGCACGCAAGGAAGTGCCTGACAGTCGGGACCCACCTGGTCGAAGCATACGTAGCGTTGTCATACTGGTCGCGAACGTGTACGTACATACAATCGGTTTGTCTGCAGGCTGCAGCGATGAACCGTGGCCGTGTAAGGAAGGGCATGTGTCATAGTAGAGGCGTGCACGTGTCGTAGTAGAGGCGCGCACGTAGCATGTACACGTACGTACAGCGGCCATGTTGCAAGAAAGTAAATACGGCAACATACGTACATACGGGCGGGGTCTCGAACGCCTACTCGCGCATACGTACGGCCAGGGCTCGTGTGCATGGCTGGGTGGAATGGAGAAACTGCGTCGTCATCGTGTTCATCGGGAGCCAACCGGCTTGGACGGAACAGGCAATGGAAACGAGGCCCGGCGTACCGTAGAACGGAGGAAACGGCCTTGTGTTCGACCGGCCACGGTGGAAACGGGATCCTATTCATCGGGAGGGGTCTGGCGTATCGCAAAATGGAGGAAACGGACCTCCTACGGTCGAAACAGGGTCCTGTTGATCGGGAGGGGTGTGGCGTACCGAAAACGGAGGAAACTGACTTGTGTTGGAGCGCTACGGTCGAAACGGGGGTCCTGTTCATCGGGAGGGGTGTGGCGTACCGCAAAACGGGACTCCACGGGATACTGTTCATCTCCACCGTCGACCTCCTCCAGCCTCCACGGGCTCCTGGTCATCCATGGGCTCCTGTTCATCTAGCCTCCAACGCGCGCTCCTCCACCGGCTACTGTTCAACCAGCCGTCTCCACAGGGGTCCTGTTCAACCACCCCTCCATGGGCTACTTTTCATCTAGCCCTCCACCGGCTACTGTTCAACCAGCCCTCCACGGGGTCCTGTTCATCCACCGGCTCGATCGATCGGGGTACTGTTCATCCAGCGGCAACGGCCTCTACTACCACGGCTTTCTGTTCATCCAACCCCCCACCGAGAACTGTTCATCCAAACCCCCTCAACAACGCTCACTGTTCATCCAGGAAAGGAGGCAGCAGTGTTCGATGGGCTTCAGTTAGCAGCAGTAGCGAAGGAATCACTCAGGTTCAGTTAATAGCAAGGGATCGATCGATCGCTTGGGTTCAGTAATGTGTAGCCTGCAGTGCAATCGCTCGGGTTCACTTAGAGCCTAATGCCTCGCTCGGGTTCAGTTAGAGTCCAATGCCTCGCACACATGCGTGTATGTACGAGAGAAGCGCGCATCGCTCGGCCCCTGACCAGCCATTGTAACCGGGAACTCCTCGATATTTTCCTTGCCCCCGACCAGCCACTGTAAACGCGCATCGCAGTGCCGTATTCCAGAGACTTCTCCTGGATCTCTGGGCTGGAATACGGGGCGTTCTGGTTTCTCTAAGCCGGGGTGCCACAGGCTTGGTATCAGAGCAGGTCTGGCTATAGGACACGCTAGTCAGCGCGAGCGGTAGAAATCGGTAGTATAGAGTCTGGCTTGTTTGTTGCATTTGGTTGCTGCATTTCTTTGTTGCATAGCATGCTTATAGTCCTATTATTTGTTTCCAACGGTTTATCTGGTGAGTGTAGCTGACATCGGTTTGGATCCACTAGAGCTCAGCCCCTGCATTCTTCCAGTTTCTTTTCTTCCTCGTTCTTCGGTGTTTGGCGTCATTTCTGTCCCAGCGGAGTGATGCCAAGTGATCCCAACACTGTTTTCAGAAATGGTGCTCAGGTATCGCACCGATATCCTTCTTTCAGTCCGGCTTATTGTTTCGGTGATAGAAATGCCTCTATCCCAGATCATGCCCTTTTATCTTGTCGTGTTGGCAACCCTTAATGATCTTAGTCATCAAGAAAGGGCAATGCCAGCAGACTCAGTTTTCCCCGCTATCCTTATTCCTTGGGTGGGCACGGAGTCCTTCCGCCTGCTTAATAATAATGTGGTCGTGACATTCGTGTCCCGCTACATGGTCACCAAGTACGTCCTCGCTAGTCAAGGTTGCTACCTGGGTAAGCCAACACTTGGTGTAGCGATGTGTCCGACCACAAGTCACCACCACGGCCCACTCATCCTCACCTTATCTATCATCTTTCTCGAGATATCATTTTTTTGATGAAATGGTCGAGATACCATATTTCCGATAAAATTCTTGATATATCATTAGTTTTTACACATGGGATAACTACTGCATGGGTCAATCACAACAGGTGTTTTGTAAAAAAATCATCTTGATGTTCTGTGCAATGCACGTGCATCTTGCTATTTTTTTGCATATAATTCCAGACACCACGTAGACACGGTCTTTGACCATTTTACAACTATGTTAGTATCATTGTTAGTGGTCAGCCGGTGCAAGTTATAGCCCCGGGTGTTTTAACCTTTTTTAGTAATGATATCTGGCGATTGTTCGCCACGAGCTCAATCATGGCGAATCCCACGTAACCGTCAGATTTCCATCCGACGGTGGCCTGTTTTTAAGCCACAGTATTTGACAAAACCGCCACCTTTACACACGTACTGTAACTGCGTCGCGGGCATTTCCAACTGCCATGTCTGCTAGCGAACATTTGCTAGGGATTGGAGTTAGCACTGATGGCAGTCGGTAGTCCTTCCTCGCTCGGGCATTGAAGTTTTTAACTATTTTAGATTAGAATATACTAATCCTCCGGTGCTAGTAGTCGAGCAAAGTCCTACTCCCCTACTACTCTAGTCAAGCAAGCTAGGGCATAGTAGTAGGTACTGTAAGGAGTACCAGTACTGTGATCACTCAAGCAAGTTATCTGGCATCGATATGACCCTACGCTGCTGGTATGTGTCTCATAAGTCAAGCGGCATGCTGTATTCATCATCACCTGTCCACTTCCCGTAACACAATTCGCTTCTCCATCCCTGTCCGCACATAATCGTCCAATGTTCCATCCCCGCTAAGGCGCCTCCCCCCCTCTTCCGAAACCCAAGCACTAACAATGGCAGAACCGAGCAGCGTCCGCCGAAAGAGTGGCTGGAATTCGCTCCCCACAGAGGTAATCAAGCTCAATGTTTCACGTGTGGACAATCTCATTACCATGCCGCTCGCCGCGTGCTCGTCGGGGCTGTACCGTTTACTCAAAGCCCTCAGGCCGGAGCTTTTTAAGCCAGCTCCTTGCTTGCTGATGCCGCCTGATCTTCAGAAACGGCGTGTCACGCAGCATAACGATTGTAGGCTGTCAAGCATCAACCCTCTTGACTGCGATTTGATGCCTGTCAGCATCAACTACATTAACGATATGTATTGGGTCGGCATGAACACGTCTTGGATGGTGCTCGTCGACGGTGGCGGCAGCTGGATGCTCGTGGAGGTCTACACCTAGCGATTGATCCCCCTTCCTTCGATTAACACTTCACTGCTTTGGCACCGCGGCCCAGAATACTCGGAAACTTACAGTAGCCAACATGATACCAAGTTTGATTTGCTCAAGGTTGTAATCTGCCAAGTGCCCACAAGATCTACGAATTATAAAGACTTCAGGCTAATTGCGTTCTTCAACCGCGGTCTCGCCTATCTGACAAGTCACTGCGGTAAGTGGATAAATCTGCACTTCCATCGCAGGATCATACATCCTGCATGGTTCTCTGATGGCATTGAACACAAGGGCTTCATTTACGATGTCGAATCCTTCTATGGCTGGATGTATTGCTGGCCTACTCCAGTCATCGCTACAAACGGATGTTACAACAGTATGTTACTTTCCTATGATATCATGATGGCTTGCTTATATTACTGTCAACATTTACTGAAAAATATTCATGGTCATAACATGCTGTTCTTAAGATTGACTACATTAAGAGCCCTTTTTTATTTGACTCCAACTTGATATGATGTAGTTGGCCGCCTGGTGTCCCTACCCTTCCTAATCCCAGAACCTTTCAAAGAAAAGCAGCATGGCAGTTGCAGGTGGTTCCTGGCTCGATGAGACGACGGCGAATGATTGATGATCGTTCGCATTTACCGGACGTGTTGCTTCGTGGAATACAATCACAGTCACTGCAAGGTCTCTGAGCAGGATCCCAGCTTCTCTAGGCCTTCAGGAATTTCTTACTGGAGGCTGGTAAGTAGCCTTGTTATACGCTCTCTGTTTCTCAAACTGAATTATCCGATTAACCAGGAGATATCTGAAGGCAAGGATCATGATGGCAGCGCGGTTTCGTTCATCAGGCAAAACTGTGTGTACACAGTGTATCCTGCGTCTCTGCATGCACCATACCCTGATATGTGCCGCCATGCTCTGCAGCCAAAAGTAGGATAGAGGGTTGCAAGTATCAGACTTCGACCTGCTGGCTGGAGTTTCCCCCGTCAGGCACCCATCTGGTTCAAGCCGCAAGTCAATCTCCATAGCTTAATAAATAGTAACGTCTAACTGAGCCAGTTAGTTAGATGTGTACTCTTGGTGTAGTAGGATATTTATTTAGTTTGATGCATACACTTGTTCTTTTTGGTAGCCCTTTTGTAATGATGGCTGATGTTTGGTTTGGAAGAGAGAGCTGCATCTTTACTCTTCTGGCTTGCTTACTGCTTCTGTTGCACCCCCAACCCTGGTTGCTGCTGTTGCTGTTTTCAATGTACAATCAGTAGTATATTTCGTCTGTTGGTTGAATAAATGTGTTGTTAGAACGACAAGCACAATGTTTTGGAAGTCGTTGCACGGTCCGATCCTTTAGTGCACCGTACCGTACGCAGCGCATACTATTTTTCATACGGAACACATTTTCCACTTGTTGATAACATGCAGCCCACTGATGAAGGCCCAATAGAGGAGCCCATAATTAACTGGAAGGGAGGCTCTCACTTGAATCCGGCCCAGGTACATGCTCATGGTCCCCTAAACATAAATCAGTAAATAAATAAATAAAGCTAAATGCTCATGCACCAGTTCTTTAAATTCATGATTTAACAGGAGGATATTATTTCCTATGATAGTGTCGTTACATTCAGTCGATATAATTCTTAGGCAAAGATAGCGACCAGTCTTCTTTCTCCCACCATTTTCTTCCTGCAACCAGCGGACCCATGCAAATTGTAGTCAACGTCATAAATAGTTCCGGTCCATTTTTATTTTTAATAAGAATGTCCAACCCAACCCAGCACACTGGCGACAGCACTTTATCCTCCGCCTTGGTGCGCTCGCCGCGGCACCGCTGTCCGGCCCTGTCAACATAGTGAATCGGGAGAGCACTGTAGATGTGAGTATGACAGTATGGACCCACTAGGTCCACTCCCGAACACAAGCAAAGCGCCTCTTTTACTACTCAGATGCACCCATCATTTTTTACTCTAATCCACCCTGTTGATATCTGGGACCCACATCATTTTCAACGTATAGTCAATTAACGACAGAATTGCACATTTTTTTTTCAGGATTTGTCCGGAGGAGCAGGCTATAAACTGGGTTGTGCGGTCTCTGTGGCCCGTCTAACAACATGACCAGTCCAACATTTTTTTCTTTGGGAAAATAGGTAGGCCACTATTTATTTTTGAAGAAAACCCAAGCTAGGCCTATTTAATTTCTCCGACTTACTGGGCTGCAAATTTTTCAAGACGAGGAGGGATGCATTCCGGCCTGGCCAAAGGGTTTGGTCAGTATATGTTAAAAGTAAATGGGAAAATTAGTTTCTTTTTTGTTTTTGTTCTTCATTGATATTTTATATTTCATTGGATTTTAACATGACATAGTACTAATTTATTTTTAAATTTGATTTAGTATGGCTAATAATTTTTGCATTAAGAATATTTTGTTCCCACAAAAAATTGCGAATTTTCAAAATTTCGCACATTTTTAGTTCAATTTTTTAACCCTGGTACTGACCAGAAAATGGGCAGCAATTCTAAAAATGGAAAATGGGCTGCAATAAATTCCATATTAATTAGAAAATGAGTAAAAAAATATAAAAATAATAGCAAATGGGCTGTACACGCCACAAATTTCGAGGCTGACTTGTTTACGCAAGGCTTTGTCAGTCAACACACGATTCTAGCAGTAGTGACTGTTGGATGTCCATCCAACGGCTGACGTGCTTCTTCAATCTCTGATCTTCCTGCTCCAGCCACCTAAACCAGCGCCGGCAGAACTGCCTGCTCCCTCCTCTTGTGGCCCGCTATCATGTCGCGCAGGCTTCACCGGCCCACCCTACTCCCTCCGCTGGCCAGGCCCACGCAATCAACTCCCTCCTTATTACGCGAAAAAAAAGATTCCTCCCACTGACATCTGGGGCGCACCGGTTCGGAGGCTGACCTGTGGGCCTCCTAAGTTGACGCGTACGTAGGGCTTTGTCAACTTAGTCAACAAACGATTCTAGCAGCAGTGACCGTTGGATTTGAATCGAACGGTCCTACTATTTCTTCAATGGCTGCTCTTCTTGCACCTGTCGCCCAAACCAGCGCCGGCGAGACCGCCTGCTCCTGTCTCCAGTGGCCGGTTGTGCTGCCGTTGAGGCCTCACCGCCCCCTACTACTCCCATCGCTTACTAGGCCCTGCGGCGACAGCAGGCTCACACCGAAGCCGAACCAGTGAACCCTCGTACTCCTGTCCGCGTGGGCTTCCACTGTCGCGTCTTCCCCGGCTCCGCATCGTCCCCTTCCTAGGCCTCGCTGTCGTCCACTGCCCTAGTTCTCTCGCCGCGGCATGGTGAACGTGGTCAAGGAATGACTTCCATCGGAAGAGTACTGTACGTGGAGAGGCTGACAGCTGGGTCCACGGCTGCAGCAAGGAAGTGCCTCCTTATTACACGGAAAATAATGATTCCTCCACCTGACAGCAGGGACCCATCGGATGGGCCACCGTATTTCATGAAAAAAATGTTTCCCCCCTGACTGCTGGGACCCACCAGCTACATCTTCGCACGCAAGGAAGTGCCTGACAGTCGGGACCCACCCGGTCAAAGCGTACGTAGCGTTGTCATTCTGGTCGCGAACGTGTACATACATACGATCGGTCTGTCTGCAGGCTGCAGCGATGAACCGTGGTCGTGTAAGGAAAGGCACGTGTGGTAGTAGGGGCGCGCACGTAGCATGTACACGTACGTACAGCGGCCAGGATGCAAGAAAGTAAACACGGCCACGTACATACATACGGGCGGGGTCTCGAACGCCTACTCGTGCATACTTACAGCCAGGTCTCGTGTACATGGCTGGGTCAGAACGGAGAAACTGCGTCGTCTTCATGTTCATGGGGACGCAATGGAATGTGTCGTGTTCATCGGGAGGAAACGGAACGCGTCCTGTTCATCGGGAGCCAACCGGCTTGGACGGAACAGCCGATGGAAACGAGGCCTGGCGTACCGCAGAACGAAGGAAACGGCCTTATGTTCGACCGGCCACGGTCGAAATGGGGTCCCGTTCATCGGGAGGGGTCTGGCGTACCGCAAAACGGAGGAAACGGACCTCCTACGGTGGAAACGGGGTCCTGTTGATCGGGAGGGGTGTGGCGTACCGCAAAACGGAGGAAACAGACTTGTGTTGGAGCGCTACGGTTGAAACGGGGGTTCTGTTCATCGGGAGGGGTGTGGCGTACCGCAAAAAGGGAGTCCACGGGATACTGTTCATCTCCACCGTCGACTGCCTCCACGGGCTACTGTTCATCCACCGTCGAACTCCTCTAGCCTCCACCTGCGACTGTTTATCCAGGCTCCACCGCGCGCTCCACCACCGGCTACTGTTCAACCAGCCCTCTCCAAGGGGTCCTGTTCAACCACCCCTCCATGGGCTATTGTTCATCCAGCCCTCCACCGGCTACTGTTCATCCAGCCCTCCACTGGGTCGTCCTGTTCATCCAGCCCTCCATGGGCTCCTGTTCATCCAGCCCTCCACGGGGTCCTGTTCATCCACCGGCTCAATCGATCGGGGTACTGTTCATCCAGCGGCAACGACCTGTACTACCACGGTGTCCTGTTCATCCAACCCCCCACCGGGAACTGTTCATCCAACCCCCCCCCCCAACAACGCTCACTGTTCATCCAGAGGCAGCATCGATCGGCTTCAGTTAGCAGCAGTAGCGAAGGAATCATCGGGTTCAGTTAACAGCAAGGGATCGATCGATCGCTCAGGTTCAGTAACACGTAGCCTGCCATGCAATCGCTCGGGTTCAGTTAGAGCCCAACACCTCGCTCGGGTTTAGTTAGAGCCCAACGCCTTGCGCACACGCGCGTACGTATGAGAGAAATGCGCATCGCTCGGCCCCGACCACCCACCATAACCGGGAACTCCCCCGATATTTTCCTCGCCCTCGCTTCTACCATGGTTTTCCCCGTCATGGATGGTGCAAAGAATGTCATGCAGCTGCGTCTCCGGCCCGCCCAGGATGAAAAGCCCATTTTCTGTCATGATTTTTTGTCATAGAAGTAGGAGCCCACCACATCTATGATGATACCGGGTTTTGTCACAATTATCGTCATAGAAGTGTCATAAGCATGACAGAAAAAATTTCGTCCGACCCAAAATGTCACGGGTGTGTCTTTTTTTGTAGTGGATGTTGCCCGGGGGGACAACATCGACCTCCATCCCCGTAGCCAGACTGCAGCACCCAACGTGCTGCAGCCAGAGCTCAAGCGGCCCTCTCGGCGGCATTTCCTCGGCGAAGAACCGCGGGAACTGGATCCACGTGCAGGGGGGCATTGCCGCGCGCACCACAAACTCGCGCGGGGTGCGCTCGGTGTGGGTTCGCGGGTCGGCTGGCCACACAGCCTCAGCCTGGCCACCGTGGTCGTGGCCCACGCGGCGCGGGCCACTGCCGCCCTCTCTGGAGCCCTGCGCGCGGGCATACAGAGGGAGCGGGAAGCCAGGCGGAGGCCTCTCGTACCAAGGTCGTGTCACCTCTAGCTTTTCGCCGGCATCGCGATGGCGGCTGAGCCTCTTCTTCGACGGGAGCGGCCCCGGCTACTCCCTGGGGGTTTTACCCTTCTCTGCTGTGGAGAATCTTCTGATCGGCGCCATGGATACTGTAGCAAGACGATGCGACAAGGAAGAAGAAGAAGGAGCGGGCGGCGAGAAGATGGAGATGAGCAAAGGGGCTCCGCCCCACTCCTCATTTATAGCCGGAGGGAGGCCAACCGCCGGCCCCCACGATCTCAAGCAATGATGGTTTTCTCTCTGCATGCAGCAGAGTCTCATCAAATCGAACGGTTATCGAGGCAGCATGGGGAAGCGGAGACACCCATGTCCCATCAATCACCACACGTCGACCGAGGCCGCAGGCGGTTATGGCCTGCGGCGCTCTGCACTTGCCCTTTGGCTTCGCCTCGAAGCCAAGTCCGAGCGCGCCTTTGGCCCGGGGGCTATTGTCGGCGTTCTGGGAACGGGGGTACCTAGACTTGCCTGCTTGCGGCCCACGGCGTGGCTCCATCGATGGCCTGGTACGGCCCAACTTCAACATCAACAGCTCAAGACCCTCGCGAGGTAGACGACACTAGGGCCTCCACAAGGAGCAGTCTCCCCAAGCTGTCTCCCGAGGAGCGGAGATTTCTATGCAAGCCTCACCTCACGAGGTCCAGATGTCTTGAGCCATGACGACCAAGGCCAGGCTGGCGCCAGCGGGCGCAGTGTACCAGTTTCCTCTTTGGTGCTAAGGAGGCAAGCACAGGCGCGAAGTCCCAAGGAATCAGCCAAAGGTTTCCATTCCCGTGCAACAAGACCAAGACCACCAGGATGGCAGGACGGAGGTCATCACCGAGCCCGCCACGGCGTCACAACAAGAGGCTTTTGCAGGTGAAGACTACTTTTGTCATTATAGCATGTACTAGTTGTCTCCCTTCAAATTTAGCCGTTGTGCGATCCCTTCCCGCCTACATTTGGGAAGAGGACCAAGGCCACTATAAATAGGACCTAGCCACCACCGTAGAAGGGGATGTATTATTCAGATCATCCTCTCCCTCACCAGCTCATTTGAGCCCAAGAACACCTCTCCTCCTGAGGTTGTTCGCCACTGTACTAGTTCATCCTCAGCCCCCCGAGGCCAATCCACCACAAAGCAGGACTAGGGTTTTACACTGCAAGGTGGCCCAAACCTAGGTAAACTGTTGTGCCTCTTTCCCATTCAGTTCATCGAGCTAAGCCGTGAGATTAGCGAGTAGGCAGACTGGGGAGGACAAGTTCTTCGCACGCACCCCAGAGTTCGAACCTCTCAAGGGTTTGCGGAACCCAAAATCCGACAGTAGCCCCCACTCGTCAAAAAGGGGCATCTGCTTCACTAAGTCCTCTTTGTTCGAGCAGAGGTACAGGAGGCAGCCCTCCTCCAGAAGCCGGCGCTCGCGGAAGCAGGAGTAGGGGGCTGAGCGTGGCGGTGTCCCCATACACCCACTGCTTCTGGAATCCCTTCACATCCGGGCGGAGCATGATGCCGATGCCTGAGCCAGCTGTCGCCGCCATGGCCTGGAATGCCACGCATCCCGAGCGCTGGCGGTCGTCGACCAGTTGGAGCAAGAAGAAATGGCAGAACAGGGCGACAGATGGGGCAATGCCCACCATGGCTTCGCACAGGAAGGCGAAGACGGCAAGGAGGATGATGGACCGGGGGTCCAGATGCAGCGCTTTGATCTGGTAATGCGAAATTGTGGCATTGGAGAAATCAGAGAAAGGGGGGACCAAGCCGGCCAGGAGAGCATGAAGATGGATGGGGATCTCGGTGGCTTCCATGTCAATCATAGCCCGGGAAGCAGGCCAGACCATCGTCGCCTTACACTCGTTGAAATCAGCGGCAAGGGTTGGCCGGATCAAGAGCGGGCTCCAAGCCCGGCTAGGATTCTGCAGGAGCGCAGCCCATGCCCTTCTTCTTCGACCTCGGGGCCATGGCGTCAAGGGAGGATTAGCGTGGAGCTAAATCTGAGAGAAGAGCCGCAAGTTCACAGGAAAGAGGGGGAGCCAAGGGCGAACACGGCAGGCAATGATGGCAAAGCTGCGCTTGCAACAGGCAGCCGTCAAGTCTAGCAGTTATCAAGGTTGCGTGGGGAAGTGGAGGCGCCCACATCCCATCAAGCGCCACGCATGCACCAGGCCCGTAGGCGGTTGGGGCCCGCGGCGCTCCACCCTTGCCCTTTGGCTTCGCCTCGAAGCCAAGTCCGAGCGTGCCTTGGGCCCGGGGGCTACTGTCGGTGTTATGGGAACTAGGGTACCCAGACTTGCCTGCCTGCGGCCCGTGGTGTGGCTCCATCAACGGCCTGGTACGGCCCATCTTCAGCACTAACAACACAAGACCCTCGCGAGGGGCCAAGCCTCGTGAGGCGGATGATGTCAAGACCTCCAGAAGGAGCGGCCTCATCAGGCTAGCTCCTGAGGAGCAGAGATTTCTATGCAAACCCTCACCTCGTGAGGTTCGGATGATGCAAGCCATGACGACCAAGGCCAGGCGGGCGCCAGCGGGCGCAGGGCAGCAGGTTTCCTCTTTGGTGCTAAGGAGGCAAGTGCAGTAGCGGAGTCCCGAGGAATCAACCAAAGGATTCCATTTCCATGCTACAAGACCAAGACCGCCAGGACGGCAGGACGAAGGTCATCGCCGAGCCCACCACGGCGTCACGACCTGAAGCTTTGCAGGCGAAGACTACCTTTTGTCAGGATAAGATGTACTAGTTGTCTCCCTTCGAATTTGGTCGTTGTGGGATCCCTCCCCGCCTTTGTTTTGGGAAGAGGACCAAGGCCACTATTAATAGGGCCTAGCCACCACCGTAGGAGGGATCTCTCGATCCGGATTCAGTCCATCCTCACACCCACCAGGAGGTTGTTCTTCCACTGTACTAGTTCATCCTCAGCCCACCTCGAGGCTAATCAACCACAAAGCAGGAGTAGGGTTTTACACCGCAAAGTGGCCCGAACCTGGGTAAACTAATGTGTCCCATTTCCTTCCAGTTCATCGAGCTAGGTCGTGGGATCGACGAGTTGGCAGACTGGGGAGGTTGAGTTCTTCGCACGCACGCCTGAGTTTGAATCTATCCAAGGTCTGCGGAGTCCGGAATCCGAGTGTTGATGCTCAACCTAATATTGATAATGATGTGGAGATTGAACCTGTTGTTGATCTTGATAACCCACAATCAAAGAATCAATGTTATGGTAAGAGAGACTTTGTTGCTAGGAAACATGGTAGAGAAAGGGAACCATGGATTCAGAAACTCATGCCCTTTTCCCCTAAGCTATCCAAGAAAAAGGATGATGAGGATTTTGAGCGTTTTGCTGAAATGATTAGACCTATCTTTTTGCGTATGCGTTTGACTGATATGATGAAAATGCCGCCTTATGTAAGTATATGAAAGATATTGTTACTAATAAAAGAAAGATACCAGAAGATGAAATTTTCACCATGCTTGTTATTATACTTTTAAGGGTGGAATACCAAAGAAACTTGGAGATCCAGGAGTACCAACTATACCATGCTCCATTAAAAAAACTATGTTAAAACTGCTTTATGTGATCTTGGAGCTAGTGTTAGTGTTATGCCTTTCTCTTTATATCATGGACTTGAATTGAATAAGTTGACACCTACTGAAATCTCTTTGAAAATGGCTGATAAATCAACTAGTATACCCATCGGTATTTGTGAGGATGTGCCTGTTGTGGTTGCAAACGTTACTATCTTAATGGACTTTGTTATTCTTGATATTCCCGAGGACGACAGCATGTCGATCATCCTTGCAGACCTTTTTTGAATACTGCCGGGGCTGTTATTGATTGCAACAAAGGCAATGTCACTTTTCATGTTAATGGCAATGAGCATACGGTAAACTTTCCGAAGAAACAAACTCAAGTTCATAGTATCAATTCTATTGGAAAAATTTCGATTATTACTATTGGAGGTTTTGAATTCCCTCTTCCTACTGTCAAAAAGAAATATGATATTCTTATTGTTGGGGAGATGCATATCCCCGTTGAGGTAACCTAGTGTTATTGGAAAATTCTCCGGTTTCATGTCATTCGGAAGAAGTTTGTTAATAAGAGTTGATCAACCTTAATGGATTCCTTTTGATAGCATGAGACGGATGAATTTAGAAAGCACAACTTTCTGTACCTACTTTTTAATTTCTGTCATTTAGAATAAATAAAGTAAAATTTGTATTATCTGTCTGTTTTTTGAATTATCCGCAATAAAAAATGTCCCGAAAATAAAAGTTCTCCAAATGCCCTGAAAATTTAGTATGAATTTTTATAGAATATTTTAGAATTTCTGGCACTGAACATGCACCAGGGGGCTGCACCAGTGGGCCACAAGGGTGGAAGGCGTGCCCTACCCCTTGGGCGCGCTCCTACCTTGTGGGTCCCACGTAGACCCCCCTCACTTATTCCAGTACCCATCCACTTCGTCTTCCTCCAGAAAAAATCATCCCATTGCTCAAACCCGTGTTCTAGCTCATCTTGCTACCATTTTCGATCTCCTTGTGCAATGCTCCATTTGCAAAACTATTTTGGGGGATTGTTCTTCGGTATGTGACTCCTCCATTGGTCCAATTAGTTTTTGATCTAGTGCTTTATTTATTGCAAATTTTCGCTGCTGTGGTGACCTTGTTCTTGAGCTTGCATGTCAAATTTATATGGTCCAAAGTAGTTTTTATACATGATATAGCCTCTAGACAGTTGTAGGAGTAGTTGCTATCAATCTTGTTGAGTTTCGTTCACTTTTGTTTTGAGTTACTAAAAAATTCAGAAATTTTTCAGAAGAAGAAAAATGTTTAGGAAAATGTACCAAGGTGGTTCCTCGAGGAAGCAAGCACCGAGGCTCGCGATATGTGAGCCGGACCTTGAACCACCAAGGGAAGCTCAGGTTCGGCCGTGTGAATGGCCATGTGATGCATTCTTGGAGGCGATCAAAATTTATGAGGATTTCTATTATTTGGCTGGGAATGCAGGCATCACCGACTTTCTCCATGATAAGTGTGATCAGTACCTCCTACTCACTAATACTTTTGTGCAAAATTTTCACTTTCATGCTAGAAAATCACCACCCACGGTAGAATTTCACTTATATGATGAGCATAAGAAGATGACGCTTTATGACTTTTGTGAGGTTTGCAAATTACCTTATGAGGGCAGCGTCGATGAGCCATGTCCTAGAGATGTGGAAGATTTTATTGATGAAGTTACTGTTGGGGAAAGGAGAAAGGTGTCGGAAGTGAGAGTGTCTAGTTTACATTTTTCCTGTTTTGCGCTACTACTCATTATTTGCTGGGAGATGTTTAATTGGTCGCGGGGAGAGTGGCGGCCTTAGTGCTCCTGACCTTGCTATTTTGCGCCATGCTTTACTTCGTGATAAAACTTTTAGTTTGGGCGCTATGGTTGCTCGACGGTTGAGTTTAAACCATTTGAAGGGGCCTAGTTTCGGAGGTATCTATGCTTCCCGTCTTGCTAGACGCTTCGAGATACCCATTAGGCATGATGAAAAAGAGGAGAAGCTGCTACCCACTATATACTTAGATTATGACAGTATGGTAGCACATGATTTTATTAAGAAAGACGATGACAAGAGACTCATCTATAACCTGGTATTTAGCGAGAAGACTTGTCAGATTATTACCTTGCTTGCACCTTCTTTGTTTGATATTCATACAGGTAGGTATCTCATCATGCCAGTGGACATTTATGCATACTGTGAGGGGACGCGATCCCTAGTTCCTGAGCCAGAGTCATCACCTGACCCATATCAGGAGTCTATTTATCAGTGGGAGCCATAGGAGCTCGCTAACTAGTGGAACCCCCAGGATCCTCCTCAGTACACCGGAGAGGGTTACTTTGATCCATGGGTGTAGACAAACTTAGGCCAAAATCCTAAGCTTGGGGGAGTACGTATTGCTCACCGACATTACATTCATGTTCACACACTCATTCCAGTTGTCGGTGTTCATACATTTTCATTGTATTATCCAGACTAGTTTATTTTATTTTTCCCGCTTTCTTCTTGTGTGTTTGAAAAACCTTAAAGAAAACCAAAAAACTTAGTTGTAGCTTATTTCCTTTCCATGTTTATTTACTAGTAGCATTAAAGAAAACCCAGAAAGATTTCTCGTTCTTCTTTTGCTTGTTGGGAGCTTTCCCATGTAAATAGTTTTTCTCGTTCTTGCTTCACTTTCTTCAGAAAAACAAAAACTCCAAAAACATTTCAATGTGTTTCTTTGAAATTCTTTTTTCCTTTCTTTGGGGGTCGAGAGGACAAGACCACGATGAAAATGTTGAGTGGCTCTCATATGCATTATTATTGATCTAACAAAGAGCCCATATTACCTTGTCTTCTCCTTTGAATAAATGTTTGCAGGTTCCAGCTTAGTACAATGCACGTGATCTATTATTATCATTCACACCGTTCGGTCATGCAAATGAAAGGCAATAATGACGATATATGATGAAATGATTGAGATGAGGAAAAGCTGGTATGAACTCGACCTATCTTGTTTTTGTAAATATGATTAGTTCATCGTTCTTGATTCAGCCCATCATGAATGAAACATGTTTGCAATGACAATTAGAGATGATAGTTACTCATGCCATGCTTAATTAGCTAGGAGTTTATAATGGTTTACCTTGCATGCCAACATGCTTTTAAAATGGTTGTGATGTAGTATGATAGGATGGTATCCTCCTTCGAATGATTCGAGTGGCTTGACTTGGCACATGTTCACGCATGTAGTTGAAACAAAATCAACATAGCCTCCACGATATTTATGTTCATGGTGATTTATATCCTACTCATGCTTGCACTCAATGTTGGTTAATCTCAATGCATGTTTATGACTGTTGTCGCTCTCTAGTTGGTCGCTCCTCAATCTCTTGCTAGCCTTCACTTGTACTAAGCGGGAATACTGCTTGTGCATCCACTTCCATAAACCCAAAGTTGTTCCATATGAGTCCACCATACCTACCTATATGCGGTATTTACCTGTCATTCCAAGTAAATTTGCATGTGCCAAACTCTAAACCTTCAAATAATAATCTATTTTGTATGCCCGAATCGCTCATGTAGCGACTGGGGGCAGTCAGTATCTTCCATGCTAGGTGGTTATTCTCAGGATGAGTGGACTCCGCTCATCATTCACGAGAAAATGGCTGGTAACCGGGATGCCTAGTTCCATGCTCAAATCAAATCAAAATATAACTTCAAACAAAAATCCCCCTGGATTGTTGTTAGTTGGACGGTACCCGTTGTTTCGGACCAGCCGTGGAATGTGCTTGTTGGTGGTGGGGGAGTATAAACATTACCATTCTATTTGGGAACCGCCTATAATGTATCTAGTATGGAAGATACCGAGATCTCTTGGTTTTTATGTTGAGAATGATAGCATACCGCTCAAAATATTATTTATATCTATTTTAAAACTCGACCTCTAGCACCTCTGGAAATCCCTGCTTCCCTCTGTGAAGGGCCTATCTATTTACTTTTATTACTGAGTCATCATCCTCTTATAAAAAGCACCAGTTAGAGAGCACTACTTTCATTCGTATGCTTTGCTATTAATTGATATTGAGTATGACTATGACTGCATCTCTTTTGCCATGAATTACAATGTCTAGTCAATCCTTGATCTTCAGGGGTGCTCTGGATTTATGTTTTGCGGTCTGAGAAAGGGCTAGCAAGATACCATTTTGTTATATCATATCATGATTGTTTTGAAAAAGTGTTGGCATCCGAGATTTATTATTATTGCTCGCTAGTTGATTATGCCATTGATATGAGTAAATGTGAGACCTAAATGTTATTGTGAATATGGTTAGTTCATAATCTTTGCTAAAAACTTGAATGTTGGCTTTACATATTTGCAACAACAAGATCAAACAGAGTTTGTAAAAGTTTTTCTTTATCACTTTCAGTTTGTCAATGAATTGCTTGAGGACAAGCAATGGGTTAAGCTTGGGGAGTTGATACGTCTCAATCATATCTACTTTTCCAAACTCTTTTGCCCTTGTTTTGGACTCTAATTTGCATGATTTGAATGGAACTAACCCGGACTGATGTGGTTTTCAGCAGAATTGCCATGGTGTTATTTTTGTGCAGACATAAAATTTCTCGGAATGACCTGAAACTTCACGGAGAATATTTTTGGAAGAAATATTGGCGAAAGAATCAACAGAGGGGGACCCACCGGCTGTCCAGAAGGGTGGAAGGCGCCCCCTAGGGCGCGCCCCTGCCTTGTGGGTCCCCTGGACCTCCACCGACCTCAACTCCAACTCGATATATTCACGTTCAGGGAGAAAACAATCAAGAAGGATTCATCATGTTTTATGATACGGAGCCGCCGCCACCTCCTGTTCTACCTCGGGAGGGCAGATCCGGAGTCCGTTTTGGGCTACGGAGAGGGGAAATCATTGCCATCGTCATCATCAACCATCCTCCATTACCAAAATCATGATGCTCAGAGTAATCCCATCGTAGGCTTGCTGGACGGTGATGGGTTGGATGAGATTTATCATGTAATGGAGTTAGTTTTCTTAGGGTTTGATCCCTAGTATCCACTATGTTCTGATATTGATGTTGCTATGACTTTGCTATGCTTAATGCTTGTCACTAGGGCCTGATGACTGCTAAGACTACGTCGGTATTTCCCCAAAGAGGAAGGGATGATGCAGCACAGCAGCAGTAGGTATTTCCCTCAATTATGAAACCAAGGTTATCGAACAAGTAGGAGAACCAAGCAACACAACGTAAACAACACCTGCACACAAATAACAACCATTCGCAACCCGATGTGTTAAAGGGGTTGTCAATCCCTTCCGGGTAGCGGCGCCCCAAGATAGGCAAAAAGACATGCAATAAATTGCAGTAGATTGATATATCGAACGCCAAATAAAATAAATAAGAATAAAATGCAGAAAGTTATTTTTGTATTTTTGGTTTAATAGATCTGAAAATAAATGCAAATGAAAAGTAGATCGCAAAGGCAAATATATGAGAAAGAGACCCGGGGGCCGTAGATTTCACTAGTGGCTTCTCTCGAGAAAAATAACAAATGGTGGGTAAACAAATTACTGTTGGGCAATTGATAGAACTTCAAATAATCATGACGATATCCAGGCAATGATCGTTATATAGGCATCACGTCCAAGATTAGTAGACCGACTCCTGCCTGCATCTACTACTATTACTCCACACATCGACGGCTATCCAGCATGCATCTAGTGTATTAAGTTCATGGAGAAACGGAGTAATGCAATAAGAACGATGACATGATGTAGACAAGATCTATCTATGTAGAGATAGACACCATCGTTTTATCCTTAGTAGCAACGATACATACGTGTCAGTTCCCCTTCTGTCACTGGGATCAAGCACCGTACGATCGAACCCACTACAAAGCACATCTTCCCATTGCAAGATAAATAGATCAAGTTGGCCAAACAAAACCCAAATATCGGAGAAGAAATACGAGGCTATAAACAATCATGCATATAAGAGATCAAATAAACTCAAATAACTTTCATGGATATAAAAAGATAGATCTGATCATAAACTAAAAGTTCATCGGATCCCAACAAACACACCGCAAAAAGAGTTGCATCATATGGATCTCCAAGAGACCATTGTATTAAGAATTCAACGAGAGAGAGGAAGCCATCTAGCTACTAACTACGGACACGAAGGTCTACAAAGAACTACTCACGCATCATCGGAGAGGCAACAATGGAAGTGGTGAACCCCTCCGTGATGGTATGTAGATTGGATCTGGTGGTTCTGGACTCTGCGGCTGTTGGAATTGATTTTTGTCGACTCTCCTAGGGTTTCTGGAATATTGGGGTATTTATAGAGCAAAGAGGCGGTCCGGGGGGGCACCCGAGGTGGGCACAACCCACCAGGGCGCGCCTGGGCCTCCTAGCGCGCCCTGGTGGGTTGTGCTCTCCTCGGAGCACCCCCAGGCGCAGCCTTGGCCCATTAGGTGTCTTCTGGTAATAAAAAAATTCTTCGTAAAGTTTTGTTGCATTTGGACTCTATTTGGTATTGATTTCCTATGATGTAAAAAACATGCAGAAAACAACAACTAGCACTTGGCACTATGTCAATAGGTTAGTACCAAAAAATGATATAAAATGGTTATGAAACATCCAAGATTGATAATATAACAGCATGGAACAATCAAAAATTATAGATACGTTGGAGACGTATCAGCATCCCCAAGCTTAACTCCTACTCATCCTCGAGTAGGTAAGTGATAAAAACATTGATGTGGAATGCTGCCTAACATGTCATATCATATTCTTTTCTTTATAGCATGGACATTTGTACTTTTATGTGATTCAAAGCAATAGTCTAGTTTTGACATGATAATTTAAATACTCAAGCATATCAGCAAGCAACCATGTCTTTCAAAATATCAACGCTAAAATAAGCTATCCCTAGCCCATCATGCTCAATCATTGATCCATTCATGAAACACACTCACATATTAACTACACCCTATACTCAAGTACGATCATATTCACTACAAAAAAATACACTTCCGTGATGATACGTGTTTGTCACAGTAGGTCACATTTTCTGTCATGCATGTACATCCATGACAAATTTATGACAGAATCAGGATAGTCATACCTGTGCTGTCGTAGAAGTGTTCCATGACATTACCAAAATTATCATCACGGAAGTGTCCACTTCCATGACGATAAATCGCGCGTCACAGAAGTGCTTTCGTCAAGGGTGACCGACATGTGGCATCCACCGTAATGGAACGCCATTAAGATATCGGGTCCGGTTTTGGATCTGATAACCCGTTAACAGCCCCAACCAACGGGGATTTTCCACGTGTAAAATCATCATTGGCTGGAGGGAACACGTGTCGGCTCACCGTTCGGACAGATGTCATCCACTTATTGGACCCAAAGCGCCTATGATACGTCGACACGTGGCACGGCCCAATAGAGGCCCATTCCTGTGAAAAGGCCGGCCCGTTTGACTTGATCAAAAGGTGGCGGGCCGGCCCACGGCAAGCCTGTTAACGACATGTTCGCATATAGCCCATTTACAGCCCGCTAACCCAGGGCCCGTTTACGGCCTATCCGAATTAGGCCCAGTAGCGTCATCTGGGCTGTCCAATATAATTCCAGCCCATTTTAACTTCTGGCCCATGTATGGCCCATGACGTCTTTCGGCCCATATGAGGCCCTTAGTAACCCTCGGCCCATTAACGGCCCGTGGTAAAAGTGGCCCGTAATGAACAGTGTATCACTTTATACCCATTAACGGCCCATTATTCCGTTGGGCCGTTTCCAGCCCATGTTATCTTTCGGCCTTCTCAGGGCCCATTTATTCTTGGGCTCATTTCCAGCATTCGTTTACTTTCGGCCCGTTACTGTCATTTTCTGCTTGTGGGCCAAATTCAGCCCGTGGTTACAGTCGGCCCGTTTGTGGCCCGTTAATACGTTGGGCCGTTTTCATAGCGTCATCAAATACGGCCGGTTAACGATGGCCCATTATGGTTGGCCCATGAACGGACGATTTCAACTCTAGCCCATTTACGGACATAATGTGGTCTGTTATTGGCCCATGTTTGGCCAACCGATCATACGACCCGTAGAAGGCCCATTGATGATACGGCCCGTAGAAGGCCCATTGATGATACGGCCCGTAGAAGGCCCATTGTGTCTACGGCCCGTATAAGGCCCATTGTTTCTATGCCCCGTAGAAGGCCCATTGTTTCTACGGCCCTTAGAAGGCCCATTGTTTCTACGACCCGTAGGAGGCCCATGTTAACTACAGTAAATATGTAGCCCATGGTTAATGTGGCCTAGTTTTAAAAAATAGGTTATTGCGGCCACTAGCAAACCGTGGAAAAAGAACTGCACTGACTACAAGAAAACAAATAAAGCAGACAATAAGGAAATAAATAGGCAAGCAACTTACGCTAGGCTATCATGGCTATTACACATATTACATCCACTGGGCATCAAAGTTCGCCACCAGTGCAAATATAGGGAACAAAGCAGCATATAAACGCCGCAACAAAACAAGACCAGAACTGAAACCACTTCAGAAGAGCTCAAGAAACAATATCCTAGGTACCCATAATGCTGGCAAGATGCTTAGCAAGCTTATTAACTTTCTCTTGTTTGGCGCTTAAATCCTCCAGCACTTGCTGTTGCACCAGAAAGTATGCATCTGAATTATGCAGGGACTTCCTCAGTCGTTCGGCTTCCTGACGCATAACATCTTATCGATGTCTTTCAACTTGAAGTTGAGACTCAAGAAGCCGAACTGATTCAGGTAGCGAGTTCGAAGCGCTGGTGCCAGCAGTAGTAGCCAGTGAATCGAACACTACATCAAGATAGGACTTTGGGGTTGTCTCAGTGTCTTCAATATAGTTTTTATCAGCTTTCTTGGAGACCAACAGGGATGTCTCACTATCTTGAACCTTATCTGCATTACTTCATGTACCATTGCATAACGGGGTACTCTTCTCCAATATTTTATCCGCATTCTAAAAGAGAAACAAACAAATACATCACAAGTTTACAATTTAGTATATGAAACTCATTTTGGTAAACCAGTTCAGTAGTAAGGTGGACACAATAACAGCATGAAACAAACATATATCTATGTAGTATGGTCACTGTATGGTCTATATCATTCTAGTTTATGTTGCCAAATCAAGATAGATACAGTTCGAATCATATCTATTTAACACAAAGCAGCTTAGACAGAATATAAGTGTGGGAAACTACACAGCAATAACAACACTTGTAAGGTGCATGGCATGAGAATATAACTATTTATTCAATTGAAACTGAAATCAACATAGAGCAAGTTACAACAGCAAACACGTTAAAGAAATAGGTTTAAAACATACCTGTTGCTCCATTGGAGTTCCAATTGCATCCTTCAAATTTGAAATTAGTTGGTATAAATAAAATACAGTGATGCAAGAGCAAAGTAGTATGAACCATAGCTACAAAACCTGACCTGAGAACAATTCTTCTTCTGCTTTAAGTGTTGACTTGGGGTTCGGAGTGGTGGTCCTCGTGTTTTGGGCACTGTAGTTGCCTTACTAACTGCTCGTGTTTGGGTGCTCTGTGGTGGAGACGGTGCTGTGTCAACGGGAACTGGGTTACTATCTGCTGGGGTTGGGTTAGAAGGGGTGTAGCTGGTTCTCTGTCCAACTGGGTAGGGGTACAATCTGCGTGAGTCTGGGTTATGTGTGGTGGGGCTGGTTCTTGGGCAAGTACAATCGTGGTTCTATCTCCATCGACAGGTAGCACAATCTTTTTTGAAGACCGTGTTTTTACTCCCACAAATACTACCATCACCCCCTCCAATTGAAATGGCTGATAAACAAGAAAAGTAATTGAATGTACAGACATTGTAAGATAGATAGGTGCAATGGATAGTAGGGAAGAAAACAGGGCATGAAATAATTCACATTTATGTTGTCTAACCAAACAGAATAGCAGGACATAATTTCACATATATGATGGCTAATTAAACAGGATAGCATGACACAATTTCACATGTATGATGGGTAACTAAACAGGATAGAATGACATACTTCAAAATATGATGACTATGTAAACAGGATGACATGATATAACTATATGATGTGTCTATTAAAGTGGTTGGCATGCCATAAATCACAAACATGTCGTCGATGGAAACATGATGGCCTGATATAATTCACGGATAGAATGACATAATTCAAAATATGATGACTATGTGAACAGGATGAGATGATATAACTATATTATGTCTTTAGAAAATGGCTTGGCATGCCATAATTCAGATACATGTTGTCTATGTAAACATCATGGCACGATATAATTGAAATATATGATTTATATACTAAGGAAGTGAGCAGAGGGCAATCGCATATATGATGTGTCAACTAAGGAGATGGCATTCAATATCGTGTATATGATGTAAAAACTAAGCATTGCAATACACAATATGCATGATATGAGTAATATAACCCTGCCAAGTTTGAGCATACACCTCAGGGGGATAATAGGACTGGTCATCTGCCTCTGAATCCTCCTCTGAAGAGCTATCTATAACCAGCAAGATATCTGCTTCACCAGGTAGCATTGTCTGCTCTAAAGACCTTGTTTTCACTCCAGATTTCTCCAGCACCAATTAAAATGGCTGATGCACAGGAAGAGCAGTTGAATATACAAACATTGTCCACAAAAGCAATGAGAAATACAAAAAAAGGACGGCATGATATAATTCACATATATGACGCTTGGCTAAACAACATGGCATTGCATAATTCACATATATAATGCCTTGCAACAAGATATCATTGCATAATTCACATATATAATGTCTTGCAACAAGGTGGCATTGCATAATTCACATATATGGTAATTAGACACTAAACAGGTGGCATTCACACAAAGCATGTCTAAACTAAGCAAATGACATGGCAATGCAAGATACCATACGCACGATATGAGCAACATAACCCTGCCAAGTTAGAGCATGCACCTCGGGGGGGATAGGACTGGTCATCTGTCTCTGAATCCTCCTCTGAGGAGCTATCTGTAACCAGCAAGACATGCGCTTCGTCAGATAGCATTGTCTGCTCTGAAGACCTTGTTTCCACTCCAGATTTTTCCATGACCGTGCCAAATGGCTGATGCACAGGAAGAGTAATTGAATGTACTAAAATTATTGACAAATTTAACATGTAATAAAAAAATGATGTCATGATATAATCACGTATAAGATGACTGACTAACCAGGGTGGCATTGCAAAATACACATATATGATGCCTGGCTAAACAAGATGGAATTGCATGATTCACATATACGATAAAGAAACTAAACTGATGGCATTGACACAAAGCATATCTAAACTAAGCAGATGACATCTTTGATGTATACAGTAAGCAATGCAAGGCACCATATGCATGATATTACCAACATCAGCATGCCAAGTTAGAGCGAAGACCTCATGGGGTAAATAGGAGTGGTCTTTTGCTTCTGAATCCCCCTCAGAACAGTTATCTTCCTCTTGATTACGATCCAAAATGGGTGGAGGGGGGCTGCCTTTGCGCCCACCATGGAGCAACGTCTGCATGAAATTTTATTGCCACGCAAGGCTCGTGTCTTTTGCTCTACATGTTCAGTTCCATTGTGTACAATAACTGACATGCATAGGAATGAAACATAGTGAGATTATGTAAGGAGTGCATGCACAAATCCAGAGTGATGGTAGCAAAATGTGGATAGACCCAAAACAAATGATAGCAGGCAGATAATAGCTTTAGTTAAAAAATACAGATAATGGCTCCTTTAATGTTTGTTTGCACCCAACATGAAACTCATAGTAGACACCCGAGATTAACTAGATAGTAGACATATAGTACTGATTGCTGCCCCAATATGTACCCCACAACCATTTAAAAACTCAAGTTTTAGCATAAGTTTGGACCTGAGTCGGAGTCTAATAGGTGAACACTGATGACCCACAAGTATAGGGGATCTATCGTAGTCCTTTCGATAAGTAAGAGTGTCGAACCCAATGAGGAGCAGAAGGAAATGATAAGCGGTTTTCAGCAAGGTATTCTCTGCAAGCACTGAAATTATAGGTAACAGATAGTTTTGTGATAAGGTAATTTGTAATGAGCAACAAGTAACAAAAGTAAATAAAGTGCAGCAAGGTGGCCTAATCCTTTTTGTAGCAAAGGACAAGCCTGGACAAACTCTTATATAGAGAAAAGCGCTCCCGAGGACACATGGGAATTAGCGTCAAGCTAGTTTTCATCATGTTCATATGATTCACGTTCGCTACTTTGATAATTTGATATGTGGGTGGACCGGTGCTTGGGTGTTGTCCTTACTTGGACAAGCATCCCACTTATGATTAACCCCTATTGCAAGCATCCGCAACTACAAAAGAAGTATTAAGGTAAACCTAACCAATACATGAAACATGTGGATCCAAATCAGCCCCTTACGAAGCAACGCATAAACTAGGGTTTAAGCTTCTATCACTCTAGCAACCCATCATCTACTTATTACTTCCCAATGCCTTCCTCTAGGCCCAAATAATGGTGAAGTCTCATGTAGTCGATGTTCACATAACACCACTAGAGGAGAGACAACATACATCTCATCAAAATATCGAACGAATACCGAATTCACATGACTACTAATAGCAAGACTTCTCCCATGTCCTCAGGAACAAACGTAACTACTCACAAAGCATATTCATGTTCATAATCAGAGGAGTATTAATATGCATAAAGGATCTGAACATATGATCTTCCACCAAATAAACCAACTAGCATCAACTACAAGGAGTAATCAACACTACTAGCAACCTACAGGTACCAATCCCAGACTTGGAGACAAGAATTGAATACAAGAGATGAACTAGGGTTTGAGAGGAGATGGTGCTGGTGAAGATGTTGATGAAGATTGCCCTCTCCCGATGAGAGGAGCGTTGGTGATGACGATGGCGATGATTTCCCCCTCCCGGAGGGAAGTGTCCCTGGCAGAACAGCTCTGCCAGAGCCCTAGATTGGTTCCGCCAAGGTTCCGCCTCGTGGCGGCGAAGTCTCTTCCCGAAAGCTTGCTTCTGATTTTCTTCGGATGAAAGACTTCATATAGCAGAAGATGGGCACCGGAGGGCCAACAGGGGGCCCACGAGGCAGGGGGCGCGCCCCAACCTTGTGGCCAGGGTGTGGGCCCCCTCTGGCATTTCTTTCGCTCAGTATTTTTTATTATTTCCAAAAATAACTTTCGTGGAGTTTCAAGACTTTTGGAGTTGTGCAGAATAGGTCTCTAATATTTGCTCCTTTTCCAGCCCAGAATTCCAGCTGCCGGCATTCTCCCTCCTTATGTAAACCTTGTAAAATAAGAGAGAATAGGCATAAGTATTGTCACATAATGTGTAATAACAGCCAATAATGCAATAAATATCGATATAAAAGCATGATGCAAAATGGACGTATCAACTCCCCAAAGCTTAGACCTCCCTTGTCCTCAAGCGGAAGCCGATAACGATAAATATGTCCACATGTTTAGAGGTAGAGGTGTCGATAAAATAGAATACGAACATGAGGGCATCATGATCAATCTTATAACAGTAACATATATGGATATTGTCATATGATTTCTTATGCTCAAGTAATAATCTATTCACAATGCAAAGTATGAATCAGAAACTTTATTGAGAACCAACAAACTATAATCTCAGTCATTGAAGCAATTGCAATTTATCATAACATCAGAAACAGTCTAAGTCAGAGCTTTTTAGCAAGTCCACATACTCAACTATCATTTAGTCTTTCACAATTGCTAACACTCACGCAATACTTGTGGTTACTGAGTTTTAATCGGGCACAGAGAAAGATAGGGGCTTATAGTTTCGCCTCCCAACCTTTTACCTCAAGGGTAATGTCAACAATAATAGTTCATGCTAACTTACATCCAATTAGGTATATATCAGGATCTTTCCAACACACTGTGCTTGCCAAAGGATAAAATGTAAAAAGGAAAGGTGAAGATCACCATGCCTCTTTCATAAGGTAAAGGGTAAAAGTATAGGATAGGCCCTTCGTAGAGGGAAGCAGAGGTTTCCATGCGCATTCAGGGTTGGATGCACAAAATCTTAATGCGAAAGAACATCACTTTATATTGCCACTTGTGATATAGACCTTTATTATGCAGTCCGTCGCTTTTATTTCTTCCACATCACAAGATCGTATAAAGCTTATTTCCTCCACACCAATCAATCATACATATTTAGAGAGCAATTTTTATTGCTTGCACCTATGACAACTTACTTGAAGGATCTTACTCAATCCATAGGTAGATATGGTGGACTCTCATGGCAAAACTGGGTTTAAGGATATTTGGAAGCACAAGTAGTATCTCTACTTGGTGCAAATAATTTGGCTAGCATGGGGGGAAAGGCAAGCTCAACATGTTGGATGATCCATGATATACTTTATCTCAGATATAAAAAAAAATAACCCATTATGTTGTCTTCCTTGTCCAACATCAACTCTTTATCATGTCATATTTTAATGAGTGCTCACAATCATAAAAGATGTCCAAGATAGTATATTTATATGTGAAACCTCTCTTTCTTTATTACTTCCTATTAATTGCAACAATGACCGAAACTATGTTTGTCAACTCTCAACAACTTTTAATCATCATACTCTTTCTATGTGAAGTCATTACTCTCCATAAGATCAATATGATCTCTTTTATTTCTTTTTATTCTTTTCTATTTTCGTTTATTCACTCAAGATCATAGCAAGATAATCAAGCCCTTGACTCAACACTAATCTTTATTATATAGCTCACGGACTTGATTACATAAAGGGGTCATAAAGCAAAACTCAAAACTAGATCATACTTAAAACTTTATTCAACTAGATCGAGATATTACTGAAAGGATCAAACTAACAAAAACGGCAAAGATAGGAGTGTGATGGTGATACAATACCGGGGCACCTCCCCCAAGCTTGGCGATTGCCAAGGGGAGTGCCCATACCCATGTGATTATGTTTCCTTCTTCGGAGGTGATGGTGTGATATTCTTGGTGATGGTACTCCTCAGGATACGATTCTCTTCTTCGAGCTTATTGAGTTGCTGCTTGAGATCCATTATCTCCTTACGAAGCTTTGCTATAACGGCCAAAGCTCCTTGCACCCAAGGGTGTTGCATAGCTGCGGGAGAACAAGTGACACTCTTCCTCATATTTTCATAAGAAAGAAATCAAACATTGGAAGGGATAACCGAGTTTGGAATAGCCGAGCTCTGTAGTTCTCCCATTGTGAATCCAGCTCGGAAGCGAGAAGTGACTTCTTGATCCTCCTCCATGGCGTATATCCCTTTCAAATCAGCCTCCATCTCTTCCTCCGTTGCTGGCCCAAAGTGGTCAGCATCACTGTTTGTCCTTGATCTCGATGCCGGATGAGACACGCGGCTCTCCCCGACTGACTCTTGAGAAGACATCTTGCTCTAATCTGCAGCTGCAACAGCTCGAAACACAAACAGAGGATAATTACGTGATACAGGAGTCAAAACCTCCGAGAGATTATATAATGAATTTTACCGACCAAAATACGTATCATGCAAGAAAACGGCGTCCGAAGAGCGCACGAGGTGCCCACGAGGCAGGAGGAGTGCCCAGGGGGGTAGGGCGCGGCCTCCACCCTCGTGTCCTTCCTGGACTGCTTCTTATTTTTCTATTTTTCTAAATATTCCAAAACGGAGAAAAATTGCCTTTAGAACTGTTTTGGAGTCGGTTTACTTACCGTACCACATACCTATTCCTTTTCGGAGTCTGAAATGTTCCGGAAAGTGTCCCTTATGTACTCCTCCGGGGTTACGGTTTCAATAACATTGGTTTCAACATTTATAGGATTACCTGAGATATAATGTTTGATTCTTTGACCGTTTACCACCTTCGGATTTGTGCCTTCGAAGTTGTTGATTTTTATGGCACCGGAACGATAGACCTCCTCGATAACGTAAGGACCTTCCCATTTAGAGAGAAGTTTTCCTGCAAAAATCTTAAACGAGAGTTGTATAGCAATACATAATCACCTACATTAAACTCACGCTTTTGTATCATTTTGTCGTGCCATCTTTTAACTTTTTCTTTAAACAATTTGGCATTCTCATAGGCTTGGATTCTCCATTCATCAAGTGAGCTAATGTGAAATAACCTCTTCCCACCGGCAAGTTTGAAATCATAGTTGAGCTCTTTAATAGCCCAATAAGCCTTATGTTCTAGTTCTAGACGTAAGTGACATGCTTTTCCATAAACCATTTTATACGGAGACATACCCATAGGATTTTTATATGCAGTTATATAGGCCCATAATGCATCATCAAGTTTCTTGGACCAATTCTTTCTAGATCTATTAACAGTCTTTTGCAAAATTAATTTGAGTTCTCTATTACTCAATTCTACTTGACCACTAGACTGTGGGTGATAAGGAGATGCAATTCTATGATTAACATCATACTTGGCAAGCATTTTACGAAAAGCACCATGAATAAAATGTGAACCACCATCAGTCATTAAATAACTAGGGACTGCAAACCTTGGAAAAATAACTTCTTTAAGCATCTTAATAGAGGTGTTATGATCAACACTACTAGTTGGAATAGCTTCTACCCACTTAGTAACGTAATCAACAGCAACTAAAATATGTGTGTATCCATTAGAGGCAGGAAAAGGTCCTATATAATCAAAGCCCCAAACATCAAATGGTTCAATAACAAGTGAATAATTCATAGGCATTTCTTGACATCTACTAATATTACCAATTCTTTGACATTCGTCACAAGATAAAACAAACTTACGTGCATCCTTGAAGATAGTAGGCCAATAAAAACCGGATTGCAATACCTTATGTGCAGTTCTATCTCCAGCGTGGTGTCCTCCATAAGCTTCGGAGTGACACTTGCGTAGGATCAGTTCCTGTTCATGCTCAGGTACACAACGTCTAATAACACCATCTACTCCTTCTTTATAAAGATGTGGGTCATCCCAAAAGTAATGTCTTAAATCATAGAAAAACTTTTTCTTTTGCTGGTGTGTGAAACTAGGTGGTACAAATTTCGCAACAATGTAATTAGCATAATTAGCATACCATGGAGTAGTATGAGAAGCATTTATGACATTTAATTGTTCATCAGAAAAGCTATCATCAATAGGTAGTGGACCATCAAGAACATTTTCCAATCTAGAAAAGTTATCTGCAACAGGGTTCTCAGCTCCCTTTCTATCAATAATATGCAAATCTAATTCTTGTAGCGGGAGAACCCATCTAATAAGTCTAAGTTTAGCATCTTTATTTTCCATAAGATATTTAATAGCAGCATGATCAGTGTGAATAGTTACTTTAGAATCAACAATATAAGGTCTGAACTTATCACAAGCAAATACAACTGCTAAAAATTCTTTTTCAGTAGTAGCATAATTTCTCTGAGCATTGTCTAGAGTTTACTAGCATATTGAATAACATTTAATTTCTTATCTACTCTTTGCCCTAGAACAGAACCTACGGCATAATCGCTGGCATCACACATAATTTCAAAGGGTAAATTCCAATCAGGTGGCTGAACAATAGGTGCAGAGACCAATGCTTTCTTAAGTATTTCAAATGCTTCTACACAATCATCATCGAAGACAAATGGTATATCTTTTTGTAATAGATTAGTCAGAGGCCGAGAAATTTTTGAGAAGTCCTAATGAACCTCCTATAAAATCCGGCATGACCAAGGAAACTTCTTATACCTTTGATATCCTTGGGACATGGCATCTTTTCAATAGCATCAACTCTAGCTTTATCAACTCAATACCTCTTTTAGAAATTTTATGCCCCAAGACAATACCTTCATTAACCATAAAGTGGCACTTCTCCCAATTCAAGACAAGGTTAGTTTCTTCACATCTCTGCAAAAATCGATCAAGGTTGCTTAAGCAATCATCAAAAGAGGATCCATAGACGGAGAAATCGTCCATGAAAACCTCACAAATCTTTTCACAAAAATCAGAGAATATAGCCATCATGCATCTTTGAAAGGTAGCAGGTGCATTACATAAACCAAAAGGCATACGTCTATAAGCAAAAGTACCGAAAGGGCAAGTAAAAGTGGTCTTAGCTTGATCATCAGCTGACACAGGTATTTGAGAGAAACCAGAATAACCATCTAGAAAGCAAAAATGTGTATGTTTGGATAATCTTTCTAGCATTTGATCAATAAAAGGTAAGGGGTAATGATCCTTTTTAGTAGCTTTATTTAATTTGCGGAAATCAATTACCATCCTATAACATGTAATAATTCTTTGCGGGATCAATTCATCTTTATCATTAGGAACGACAGTAATACCTCCCTTCTTAGGAACACAATGGACAGGACTTACCCACTGACTATCAGCAACGGGATAAATTATACCTGCCTCAAGGAGCTTTGGTATTTCCTTTCTTACCACTTCTTTCATTTTAGGATTCAGGCGTCGTTGGTGATCAATAACTGGTTTGGCATCTTTCTCCAAATTTATTTTGTGTTGACATAGTGTGGGACTAACGCCCTTAAGATCATCAAGAGTATATCCAATAGTAGCACGATGCTTCTTTAGAGTTTTCAATAATTTTTCTTCCTCCTTCTCTAAAAGGTTAGCACTAATAATAACAGGACATATCTTCTTTTCACCAAGATAAGCATATTTAAGAGTATCAGGAAATGGCTTAAGCTCAAACATGGGTTCACCCTTGGGTGGAGGAGGATCCCCTAGGATTTCAACAGGCAAGTTGTGTTTCAGAATAGGACCCTGTTTAAAGAACACTTTGTAACGCCCCGAGACCGATGCTCAAGACGCCTACCTTGTTTTTCGTTATCGTCATGTGTTCTTATTTGTTTGTTGTATTTCATCATGTCATCATGCGCGTTGCATCCACATGTTTTCATAAAAGTTTCATCCGCTCGTAGTTGCCGCTTCTTCCTCGTCTTCGTTGACCTTTATCGGGACCCTTTGTCTTTGTCGACCTCTCTCAGACCCCCTCTCGAGCGCGTCCGAAACTTCCCCGAACCCGAACCGGGCTGTCGTCACCGTTGGGTCCGGTTCATCCCCAAACATCCCAAAAATATCATCGTTTTATTTATTGGACTCCCTAGCATATTTATTCTTGTCCGTCGGATTTCGATCGAAAGATCCAAACTTCCCTCCTTTCCATATATATAGTCTATCCCTAGTCCATTTTGGACCTAACCCTATTTCCTAGGGATCCTCCCCAGCCGCCGCCACTGCTCTCCATCCGCTGACCAACCCCCGCGCCTCCACCCGATCCCTCCTGTCCAATCCTTGTTCAGCCTCCTCCCTCCTGCCCGTGCTGGAGGGGCTTGCCTCGAGTGCCGCCGTTAGCAGCATCGGCTCCCTCCTCCCTGACCACGGTCGCGCCGTCGACCGTCGCCGGTGAACCCAGCAGGTCCCTGCCTCGCACCCTTTTTCCCCTTTCTTGGCTCTCCGGCTCCTCTGACCGTCTCCCTCTCTCTTCTGCTCATGAACAAGCTCGCCGCCGCTGCCTGCTACCAGCCGGATCCGATGAACCTCGCTGGGATCCACCTCCCCTCGTCCAGATCGGCCGGTCTCCGCCATCCCCGTCTTCGTCAACTGCCAGGAGCGCCGACGCCTGTCTTTGTCGCCACCCACAGGAGCTCCCCGCCGCCGGATCGGGCCGCCTCCGCCCGGTTCCTCTCGCGCCGTCGCCCCGCGTGCCCTGCCCCACCAAGCCGCGCCATCCTCCTGCCAGCGCCCGCCTGGGATGAACGCATCGTTGCCCGCTCGCCTTCTTCGTGTGCCTGTGCCTCACACCGAGCTCGTCCTCGAGCACGACGCCGCCTTGTTGACCGCCGTCGTTCAGGCCAGGCCTCCCCTGCTCCTTTCCTTCTCCTTCCCTGCCTTCTACTCCCTCCTCTCACATCTCTCTCTCACAGGGACCGCCATGGTCGTCGCTCGGCCGTCGCCCTGTCAAGAATCGTCGCCGGACCCCGTGGGGCTCCGTCTGGCTGGATCTGCCGCGCCGGAGACCACCAGCGTCGTCAACCACCATCTCCCTGCTTCGCTCAGACGCCGGTGCCTAGACCCCAGGATCGAGCAGCGCCTCGACATGCGCCTCCTCTAACTTTGTTCGAGAGGAGGATGCTGCAGACGCGCCCGGTCGCTTGCATTGACCGCGACCTGCCCATCTCCTTCGCCTCCTGGGCCACCAGCAACCTCCCCAACCGGCCTGCTTCAGCCTCCCTCCACCACCGGCCCGACCTGGCCCTTTGTGAGAAGCCCAGTCCACCCGAGATTCGGCCCGTGATGTGTTTTTTCCTTGCCTGCGAATTTAGACATTATCCAGAGAACGCTTGTTTTACAGAAAACCCCCTATTCTTCATGCATTTAATAACTAATAAACCGTGCATCGAATTAAAATGATTTAAACTTGTAAAATGCTTAGAATTTTGTGTAGTTTAATAATATGCCACTTTCATCCATGTTTAAAATGTTTAACCTTGCTGTTTGTTTGATTTTGCGTAAATGCCATGTTAAAATGATTTATTTCATAACTAAATAACCGTAGCTTGGATTTTAATAAATTATATATGTAAATGGGGTAGAAAAATGCCTAGTTTAACTTGGTGCACTTTATTTTGCTGTTTAACAACATTAAAATTGCGTTTATGGCAGAACAGTACCAATTCCAAAATATGCATATGGGAATTTTCCGGAATTGTTGTTTGTCATTCCGGCCTCATTTAAATTGTCTAAAATGTGTAGTTTACTTATGTCTCACCTCTTGCTATGTTAATCAACATTTAACATTGTTGGGTACATAAACGAGAGAGAACTAAATAATTGTTGTGGTGTTTCGTCAATATGCAACTCGTTGCATACTGAGCTCCACTTAATTTGTAGTGTTGTTTGTTGCACTTTGCCATGCCATGCCTCATTAAACCGGACATGCATCATATTTTTTTTGCATCATGCCATGTGTATGTGGTGGTTGTTTACTATGTTGTTTGTTTCTTTCCGGGTTGCTTCTTTCGCTAGCTTCGGTTTCGTTCCGGAGTTGTGAGGATCCGTTCGACTACGTCTGTTTGTCTTCTTCATGGACTCGTTCTTCTTCCTTGCGGGATCTCAGGCAAGATGACCATACCCTCGAAATCACTTCTATCTTTGCTTGCTAGTTGTTCGCTCTATTGCTATGCCGCGCTACCTACCACTTGCTTTTCAAGCCTCCCAAATTGCCATGAACCTCTAACCTTTGTCACCCTTCCTAGCAAACCATTGTTTGGCTATGTTCCCGCTTTTGCTCAGCCCCCTCTTATAGCGTTGCTAGTAGCAGGTGAAGACGAAGATTGCTCCATGTTGGATTATGTTTATGTTGGGATATCACAATATCTCTTATTTAATTAATGCATCTATATACTTGGTAAAGGGTGGAAGGCTCGGCCGTATGCCTGGTGTTTTGTTCAACTCTTGCCGCCCTAGTTTCCGTCATACCGGTGTTATGTTCCTTGATTTTGCGTTCCGTACGCGGTTGGGTGATTTATGGGACCCCCTTGACAGTTCTCTTTGAATAAAACTCCTCCAGCAAGGCCCAACCTTGGTTTTACCATTTGCTACCACCTATCCCCTTTTCCCTTGGGTTCTGCAGACTCAAGGGTCATCTTATTTTAACCCCCCCCCCCCGGGCCAGTGTTCCTTCGAGTGTTGGTCCGAACTGAGTAGACTGCGGGGCCCCCTCGTGGAAACTCGAGGTCTGGTTTTACTCGTAGGATGTCTCATCCGGTGTTGCCCTGAGAACGAGATATGTGCAGCTCCTATCAGGATTTGTCGGCACATCGGGCGGCTTTGCTGGTCTTGTTTTACCATTGTCGAAATGTCTTGTAAACCAGGATTCCGAGACTGATCGGGTCTTCCCGGGAGAAGGAATATCCTTCGTTGACCGTGAGAGCTTATAATGGGCTAAGTTGGGACACCCCTGCAGGGTATTATCTTTCGAAAGCCGTGCCCGCGGTTATGTGGCAGATGGGAATTTGTTAATATCCAGTTGTAGAGAACTTGACACTTGACTTAATTAAAACGCATCAACCGCGTGTGTAGCCGTGATGGTCTCTTCTCGCGGAGTCCGGGAAGTGAACACGGTTTCTGGGTTATGTTTGACGTAAGTAGGAGTTCAGGATCACTTCTTGATCATTGCTAGTTCACGACCGTTCCGTTGCTTCTCTTCTCGCTCTCATTAGCGTATGTTAGCCACCATATAAGCTTAGTGTTTTCTGCAGCTCCACCTCATTACCCCATCCTTTCCTTTAAGCTTAAATAGTCTTGATCTCGCAGGTGTGAGATTGCTGAGTCCTCGTGACTCACAGATACTTCCAAAACAGTTGTAGGTGCCGATGATACCAGTGCAGGTGACGCAACCGAGCTCAAGTGGGAGCTCGATGAAGATCTTGTTTGTTGTGTTGTTTCTTTTCATTTTGATCAGTAGTGGTGCCCAGTTGGGACGATCAGGGATCTAGCAGTTGGGTTATCTTCTTTTCTTTTGGTTCCGTAGTCGGACCTATGTGTGTACTCTGAATGATGTATGTTTTATTTATGTATTGTGTGAAGTGGCGATTGTAAGCCAACTCTTTATCCCATTCTTGTTCATAACATGGGATTGTGTGAAGATGACCCTTCTTGCGACAAACCACAATGCGGTTATGGCTCTAAGTCGTGCCTCGACACGTGGGAGATATAGCCGCATCGTGGGCGTTACACACTTCATCTATTTCCCTTCTTTCATTCATGAACATATCATTTTCATGGTCTAGCAAATATTGTTCTAAAGGATCACTAGGAGGCACGACAATAGAAGCAAGACCAATAATTTCATCTTTACTAGGCAATTCCTCTTCAGGGTGTTGTCTACCAAATTTAGAGAAATTAAACTCATGAGACATAACACCTAGACCAATAGTAACAATATCGTTTTCGCCGTCTATCTTGTGTTCAAGAAGGGTCTACCAAATATAATGGGACAAAAGCTATCTTGTGGGGAACTAAGAACAAGAAAATCAGCAGGATATTTAGTTTTCCCACACAAGACTTCGACATCTCTAACAATTCCAATTGGTGATATGGTATCTCTATTGGCAAGCTTAATAGTGACATCAATATCTTCTAACTCAGCAGGTGCAATATCATGCATAATTTCTTTGTATAAGTCAATAGGTATTGAGCTAGCACTAGCACCCATATCACACAAGCCATGATAACAATGATCTCCTATTTTAACAGAAATAACAGGCATGCCTACCACATGTCTATGTTTATCTTTAGCACAAGGTTTAGCAATTCTAGTAGTTTCATCACAGAAATAAATAACATGCCCATCAATATTATCAGCCAAGAGATCTTTAACCATAGCAATATTAGGTTCAACTTTAACTTGCTCAGGAGGTGTGTAGGTTCTAATATTGCTCTTACGAACCACAGTTGAAGCTTTAGCATGATCCTTTATTCTAACAGGGAAAGGTGGTTTCTCAACATAAGCAGTAGGAACAATAGGATCATTATAAGTGATAGCCTTTTCTTCAACTTTAATAGGTGCAGCTACTTTTACTTCTATGGGAGGATGATATTTAAACCACTTCTCCTTAGGGAGATCAACGTGAGCAGCAAAGGATTCACAGAAAGAAGCTACTATCTCAGAGTCAAGTCCATATTTAGTGCTAAACTTACGGAAAACATCGGTATCCATAAAAGATTTAACACAATCAAACTTAGGTGTCATACCTGACTTTTTACCTTCGTCGAGATCCCAATCTTCAGAGTTTCATTTAATTCTTTCCAATAAATCCCATTTGAATTCAATAGTCTTCATCATAAAAGAGCCAACACAAGAAGTATCGAGCATGGTGCGATTGTTATCAGAAAGCCGAGCATAAAAATTCTGAATAATCATTTCTCTTGAGAGCTCATGATTGGGGCATGAATATAACATTGATTTAAGCCTCCCCCAAGCTTGAGCGATGCTTTCTCCTTCGCGAGGCCAAAAATTATAAATATAATTGCGATCACGATGAACAAGATGCATAGGATAAAACTTCTGCTGAAATTCCAATTTCAATCGTTTGTAGTTCCATGATCCCATATCATCACATAGCCTATACCATGTCAATGCATCTCCCTTCAAAGATAAAGGGAAGACCTTCTTCTTAATAACATCATCGGGCACACCTGGAAGCTTAATAATCCACAAACTTCATCCACATATATATTTTTTGATAGAAAGACTATAAGGGAACCCCCTACAGTATAATTGGTGCAACAACCCCAAATTGCAAGTACCATGCCTTGAACCTGGGTGGGTCATCAGGATGCATTGTTCCATCTCCTGCAAAAGGATTAGCTAGCAGTTTTTCTATCATACCCGAAGGAATCTCAAAGTAGACATTTTCATTTTCAGTAGGTTCAATAGGTTGAGGAGCAACTCTTTGCTCTACTGGTCGGGGTGAAGATACCCCAAAAAATCCCCTCAGAGGATTACTTTCCATAGTAACAAGTGACAGTAAATTTCAGCACATATATAAAAAAATTCCTTACCAAGTTCCACCTACCAAAGACGCTTCACTCCCCGGCAACGGCGCCAGAAAAGAGTCTTGATGACCCACAAGTATAGGGGATCTATCGTAGTCCTTTCGATAAGTAAGATTGTCGAACCCAACAAGGAGCAGAAGGAAATGATAAGCGGTTTTCAGCAAGGTACACTACAAAGAAAGACACATCCGTGACATTTTGGGCCGAACGAATTTTTTTTTCTGTCATACATATGACACTTCTATGACGATAATTGTGACAAAATCCGGTATCATCATACATGTGGTGGGCTCCTACTTCTATGACAAAAAATCATGACAGAAAATGGGCTTTTCTTCCTGGGCGGGCCGGAGACGCAGCTGGATGACATTCTTTGGGCCGTCCATGACGGAAAAAACCGTGGTAGAAGCCAGGGGGAGGAAAATTTCGGGGAGTTCCCGGTTACGGTGGGAGGTCGGGGGCTGAGCGATGAGCGTTTCTCTCGTACATGTACGCGCGTGTGTGCGAGGCGTTGGCTCTAACTGAACCCGATCGAGGCGTTGGGCTCTAACTGAACCCAAGCGATTGCACTGCAGCCTATGCGTTACTGAACCCGAGCGATCGATCGATGGCTGTTAACTGAACCCGATAGAGCGATTCCTTCGCTACTGCTGCTAACTGAAGCCGATCGATTGAATGAACAGTG